>NC_091353.1:25485221-25570221 GCF_038502225.1 Cherax quadricarinatus
GTCCAGTCTGTCCAGGTCTCTTTGAAGTCCTGCCTGGTCCTCATCAGATTTAATTCTCCTCATTAACTTCACATCATCTGCAAACAGGGACACTTCTGAGTCTAACCCTTCCGTCATGTCGTTCACATATACCAAAAATAGCAATGGTCCTAGGACCGACCCCTGTGGGACCCCGCCCGTGTGTGTGTGTGTGTGTGTGTGTGTGAGGGGACATAAATGTCACGTGGAAATCGTCTAACAAAGGATGTGAATAAATAGTTTAGAAAACTAACAAGTTAAAGCCTAACACTGTTGTGCAACATTTAGGTGTCTTTATTCTGGAAACGTTTCACCAGCCAGTGACTTCAGTCCAATGTAGAGAAAGGTGGAAGATGAGGAAGAGGAGTTTTAAGGCAATCAGTCCCTCAGTCGGTGTGTTCAGTCCTTCAAGACTGAGGGACTGATAACAGCATCTTCAACCTCTTCAGTCTTCTGTTATTGTCTCTATATTGATAAAACCACTCGTGAGCAAAACGTCTGCACAATAAGGATACCCAGTTGTTACATACGTGTCTAACACTTCAATTTGTTGGTATTATATACCAATGATGTTATGGTACTACTGATTGATGTTGTGACAGTACCATTTAAATCCCTCTCAGTGTTGCACTGGTAGGGGGCCCCAAGTTGGTACTTTCTTGAAAATGGTATAAAATACTGACAAGTTTAAGATTAAGACACATGTGCAACAGTTGGATATCTTCATTGTTGAAACGTTTCACGTACACAGCAGGCTTCTTCAGTCAAGTACAGAGGCAGTAAGTGTAATGAAACAAAGATGTTGTAACCACTCCGTCAACCTCGGAGAAAAATCATTGCCCTTTTTTTTCCTTCACTACTATACCTGCTGCCTCTGTATCTGACTGAAGAAGCCTACTGTGTAGGTGAAACGTTTCATCAATAAAGACACCCACCGAGTTGGTACTCCCGTAGTGTCAACCATTTTGTTCGTATAATGTCTGTAGCAAACAGCAACCCGGGGCTTCCTACCAGTGAAATACTCGGTACTTATGAAACCTATATTTGAGTACTACAACTTCTGTTCAGTGTACAACACAAAATTTGTATTCCATCCACAATCAGTCAAAAGTCCTGTATGAATAAACGGTTTAGAAAAGCGACAAGTTGATTAGTAAGACACATTTGCGTCTCAAAGTGTTGGACAAGTGTCCCGTGGCTAGGATGGTAGCATACTCAGCTCACACAATGAGTGTCCGGGGTTCGATCCCCGGTACGAGTGAAAACGTTGGGCATGTTTCTTTACACCTGCTGCCTATGTTCACCTAGCATTAAGTAGGTACCTGAGTAATTGACAAATAGTGTGGGAGGCATCCTGGGGAGAGGGGTTGTAGTATACCTTAGCGCTGGGCTTTCAAATGAGCTGAGGGCGGATAACAGCCTCTAGCCTGTTAAATGATTTATGTAAAAAAACCGTCTTATTTATCAACAGCCCTGAAGTTAACTGCTGGGAAGCCCCCGGCTCTACCCAGGATAAACTACCAGTTGCAAACATTACTCAACAAGGAGTTGTACTCCAGCTAGTGGACTTTATACTTGCACGCAGGTCTGGAGGTCAGTCTCTCACTTGCTTCAAGCTGATTAACACATTGCGTTCTGTCTGTGCATAAGTTTGTGAAGTACTGGTAGTGAGAGTACTCACTCTTGCTCCCCCTCATTACGTTACCCACAGAATGGTATCTGCTAAGTTTACAAATAAGACACATTTGCAACATTTAAGTATCATTACAGTCGGTAACAAAGACATCCAGTGTTGCACATGTGTCTTATACATTAACTTGTGGGTATTGTGTGGACACTACCAATAATATATTGCTGACTTTATTGAACCTGCTGTAATAATTATCATAATCAAAAAGAAGCGCTAAGCCACCTGCTGTAATAAGTGTATATAACTTTGATGGTAGGAATATATGGGTGTTCAGAAATAACCTCTGATGTATGTCTATTAGGTTAAGTTCGTGTGTGGGGGGGGGGAGACGGCCGACTTGTTGGAAAAATATAATATATATATATATATATATATATATATATATATATATATATATATATATATATATATTCCATGGGGAAGTGGAACATTATTCTTCCTCCTTAAGTCATGCGTGTTGTAAGAGGCGACTAAAATGCCGGGAGCAAGGGGCTAGTAACCCCCTCACCTGTTGTTTTACTTTTTAGGTCACCTGCCTCGGTGGAATACGAAGAATATATATATATATATATGAGAGGTATAGAATCACCTTACACGAGTAAAATATATTATTTGTTAATTGCTGAAACGTTTCGCTTACAGTGGACTTCTTCAGTCGAATACAAATTAAATATGGAGACAACAGAAGTTCTAGTGAAGTAAAGCTGATGTGATCAGTCCATCAGGCTTGAGGTAGTTCTTGAGGTGGTCAGTCCCCTCAGCCTGGAGAAGACTTCACCTACATACTCTGCAACAATGACTGTAGAGTCCGGTTAGGTTCACTGAAGTTTAAATCTCGAGTACCTTAAAAATTAAGTAATGTATGACTGAGCATGGCTGGATTTGAGAAGGACCTGCCTACCATGGACCAGTAGGCCTACAGTACTGCTCCATTAGCTGTGTTGAAGAGGCCGTTTTTGTGAAGTTGTATGATAAACTGATGAGTGATGATTCAAGACTGATGCGTGTCTGCTGTGTGTTCCTCTCTGACAGAGATGGTGCAGCGTTGTGACTCACCAGGTGATGATTCTTGTAGTGTGCCAACACAGGTCACTACAAGTCACGTCCACCTATATTACAGGAGCTGTCGTTACCCAATATACAGGGTGTACTTATTTATATGTGGTTGCAGGGGTCGAGTCATAGCTCCTGGCCCCGCCTCTTCACTGGTCGCTACTAGGTCACTCTTCCTGCTCCATCAGCTTTATCATACCTCGTCTTAAAGCTATATATGGATCCTGCCTCCACTACATCACTTCCCAGACTATTCCACTTCCTGACAGCTCTTCGACTGAAAAACTACTTCCTAACATCACTCTGATTCATCTGAGTCTTCAACTTCCAATTGTGACCTCTAGTTGCTGTGTCCCATCTCTGGAACATCCGGTCTCCGTCCATCTTGTTGCTGTGTCCCATCTCTGGAACATCCGGTCTCCGTCCATCTAGTTGCTGTGTCCCATCTCTGGAACATCCGGTCTCCGTCCATCTTGTTGCTGTGTCCCATCTCTGGAACATCCGGTCTCCGTCCATCTAGTTGCTGTGTCCCATCTCTGGAACATCCGGTCTCCGTCCATCTAGTTGCTGTGTCCCATCTCTGGAACATCCGGTCTCCGTCCATCTAGTTGCTGTGTCCCATCTCTGGAACATCCGGTCTCCGTCCATCTTGTTGCTGTGTCCCATCTCTGGAACATCCGGTCTCCGTCCATCTAGTTGCTGTGTCCCATCTCTGGAACATCCGGTCTCCGTCCATCTTGTTGCTGTGTCCCATCTCTGGAACATCCGGTCTCCGTCCATCTAGTTGCTGTGTCCCATCTCTGGAACATCCGGTCTCCGTCCATCTTGTTGCTGTGTCCCATCTCTGGAACATCCGGTCTCCGTCCATCTAGTTGCTGTGTCCCATCTCTGGAACATCCGGTCTCCGTCCATCTAGTTGCTGTGTCCCATCTCTGGAACATCCGGTCTCCGTCCATCTTGTTGCTGTGTACCATCTCTGGAACATCCGGTCTCCGTCCATCTAGTTGCTGTGTCCCATCTCTGGAACATCCGGTCTCCGTCCATCTAGTTGCTGTGTCCCATCTCTGGAACATCCGTTCTCCGTCAATCTAGTCGCTGTGTATCATCTCTGGAACATCCGGTCTCCGTCCATCTAGTTGCTGTGTACCATCTCTGGAACATCCGGTCTCCGTCCATCTAGTTGCTGTGTCCCATCTCTGGAACATCCGGTCTCCGTCCATCTAGTTGCTGTGTCCCATCTCTGGAACATCCGGTCTCCGTCCATCTAGTTGCTGTGTCCCATCTCTGGAACATCCGGTCTCCGTCCATCTAGTTGCTGTGTCCCATCTCTGGAACATCCGGTCTCCGTCCATCTAGTTGCTGTGTCCCATCTCTGGAACATCCGGTCTCCGTCCATCTAGTTGCTGTGTCCCATCTCTGGAACATCCGGTCTCCGTCCATCTAGTTGCTGTGTCCCATCTCTGGAACATCCGGTCTCCGTCCATCTAGTTGCTGTGTCCCATCTCTGGAACATCCGGTCTCCGTCCATCTAGTTGCTGTGTCCCATCTCTGGAACATCCGGTCTCCGTCCATCTAGTTGCTGTGTCCCATCTCTGGAACATCCGGTCTCCGTCCATCTAGTTGCTGTGTACCATCTCTGGAACATCCGGTCTCCGTCCATCTAGTTGCTGTGTCCCATCTCTGGAACATCCGGTCTCCGTCCATCTTGTTGCTGTGTCCCATCTCTGGAACATCCGGTCTCCGTCCATCTTGTTGCTGTGTCCCATCTCTGGAACATCCGGTCTCCGTCCATCTTGTTGCTGTGTCCCATCTCTGGAACATCCGGTCTCCGTCCATCTTGTCAATTCCTCTCAATATTTTATATAACGTTATCATATCCCCCCTATCTCTCCTGTCCTACAGTGTAGTCAGGTCAATTTCCCTTAACCTCTCCTCGTAGGACATACCTCTTAGCTCCGGGACTTGTCTTGTTGCAAACCTTTGCACTTTCTTTACTTTTCTTACATGCTTGGCTAGGTGTGGGTTCCAAACTGGTGCTGCATACTCCAATATGGGCCTGACATACACGGTGTACAGGGTCCTGAACGATTCCTTATTAAGATGTCGGAATGCTGTTCTGAGGTTTGCTAGGCGCCCATATGCTGCAGCAGTTATTTGGGTAATGTGCGCCTCTGGAGATGTGCCTGGTGTTATACTCACCACAAGGCTCTTTTCCTTGAGTGAGGCTTGTAGCCTCTGACCCCCTAAAATGTACTCCGTGTGCGGTCTTCTTTGCCCTTCCCAATGTTCATGACTTTGCACTTAGTGGGGTTGAACTCCAGGAGCCAGTTTTTGAACCAGGCCTACAGCCTATCCAGATCCCTTTGTAGTTCGGCCTTGTCCTCGTCCGATTGAATTCTTCTCATCAATTTCACATCATCCGCAAACAGGGACACTTCGGAGTGTATTCCTTCCGTCATGTCGTTCACATATACCAGAAACAGCACCGGTCCTAGGACTGACCCCTGTGGGAGCCCGCTTGTCACAGGTGCCCACTCTGACACTTCGCCACGTACCATGACTCGCTGACGTCTTCCTGATAGGTATTCCCTGATCCACTGCAGTGCCTTCCCAATTATACCTGCCTGGTTCTCCAGCTTTTGCACTAATCTCTTGTATGGAACAATGTCAAACGCCTTCTACCCCCTCCCCCTCTCGCTTCTCAGTCCAAGAAAATGCAATCTATCCATCCCTTTCTCTCTCTTGTCTTATTGTTGTCATCTTGTCATAGAACTCCAGCAGGTTTGTGACACAGGATTTCCCGTCCCTGAAACCGTGCTGGTTGTCGTTAATAAGCTCATTCCTTCCTAGGTGTTCCACCACTCTTCTCCTGATAATCTTCTCCATGACTTTGCATACTATACATGTCAGTGACACTGGTCCGTAGTTTAATGCTTCGTGTTTGTCTCCTTTTTTAAAAGTTGAGACTACATTTGCTGTCTTCCATATCTCAGGTAGTCACCGTTTCGATAGATGTGTTGAAGATTGTTGTAAGTGGCTGTGTGTGTGTGTGTGTACTCACCTATTTGTACTCACCTATTTGTGGTTGCAGGGGTCGAGTCTTAGCTCCTGGCCCCGCCTCTTCCCCACTCCATGAGCTTTATCAAACCTCGTCTTAAAATTATGTATGGTTCCTGCCTCCACTACATCACTTTCTAGACTATTCCACTGCCTGAGAACTCTATGACTGAAGAAATACTTCCTAATATCTCTCTGACTCATCTGTGTCTTCAACTTCCAATTGTGACCTCTTGTGTCTGTGTCCCATCTCTGGAACATCCTGTCTTTGTCCACCTTGTCTATTCCGCGCAGTATTTTATATGTCGTCATAATGTCTCCCCTGACCTTCCTGTCCTCCAGTGTCGTCTGGCCGATTTCCCTTAATCTTTCTTCATAGGACATTCCCCTCAGCTCTGGAACTAACCTTGTCGCAAACCTTAGTACTTTCTCTAGTTTCTTGACGTGCTTTATCAAGTGCGGGTTCCAAACAGGTGCTGCATACTCCAGTATGGGCCTGACGTACACGGTGTATGTCTTGAACGATTCCTTATTAAGGTATCGGAATGCTGTTCTCAGGTTTGCCAGGCGCCCGTATGCTGCAGCAGTTACCTGGTTGATGTGTGCTTCCGGAGACATGCTCGGTGTTATACTCACTCCAAGATCTTTCTCCTTGAGCGAGGTTTGCAGTCTTTAGCCACCTAGCCTATACTGTGTGTGTGTGTGTGTGTGTGTGTGTGTGTGTGTGTGTGTGTGTGTGTGTGTGTGTGTGTGTGTGTGTGTGTGTGTGTGTGTGTGTGTATGTGTTAGTTACCATTTTGTCCTGTGTGTGTGTGTGTGTGTATGTGTTAGTTACCATTTTGTCCTGTGTGTGTGTGTGTAGTTAGTAGATGTCAAAGGCACTTGTCGATAGACATTTGGCCTGTGGTGAGTGTGTGTGTGCACAGTAGTAGTAGTAGTTACTGTGTGTGTGTGTGTGTGTGTGTGTGTGGAGGGGGGATAGAGAGAGTTAGAGGGTATGGGGCGGGGGTTATCACATTCACATGACAGGAAGTGTGGTAAGGTCTGTCTGCGCCTCCCATATCTGTCAGTGAGACACACCATAATAGCGTCTCAGTAGTACCACATCCCTTCATCCTTTTTCTCTGCTCACACTGTAGTTATCAACCATGGTTACACTACCATCAGAACAACCAGGGCAGCTTAACTCTATACTAGACCAAACCTAAATGAAATAATGAAATAATATCACACACAAAGAAACAGAGGTCACAGGATATATATATATAGGTATATATATATTATATATACTTCCGTCCTGCCAAGTGAGTGTAAAACGAAAGTCTGTGATTGTGATTGTCTTTTGTCTGTCTCATAAACACGCAAGATTTCAGGTACGTCATGTTACTTCTACTTACACTTAGGTCACACTACACATACATGTACACATTTATGTATACACACTCATCAGAGTTTTCTTTGATTTTATCTGAACAGTTCTTGTTCTTATTACTTTTCCTTTTATATCGATGGGGAAGTGGAATAAGAATATTTCCTCCGTAAGTCATGCGTGCTGTAAAAGTTAACTAAAATGCCGGGAACAATGAGCTAGTAACCTCTTTTCCTGTATAGCTACTAAAAGAAAAAGAAGAAAACCATCAAAGTGGAATGTTTGAATGTACGTGAATGTTGTGCGAATGATGAGAGAGGATTGTGGATGTTATGAATGAGAAGAAGCTGGATGTTCTGGCTTTAAGTGAAACAAAGCTGAAGAGGGTGGGAGAGTTTCAGTGGGGAGAAATAAATAGGATTAGGTCAGGGGTTTCAAATAGAGTTAGAACTAAAGAAGGAGTAGCAATAATGTTGAAGGATAAGTTGTGGCAGAAAAGTGGGAATATAAATGTACAAATGCATGGATTATGTGGTGTAAAATAAGGGTTAGATGTGAAAAGTGGGTTATAGTAATTGTTTATGCACCTGGAGAAGAGAGAAGTGTAGAGGAGAGAGATTTTGGGAAATGTTAAGTGAGTGCATTGGGAGTTTTGAACCTAGTGAGAGAATACTTGTGGTTGGGGATCTCAATGCTAAAGTTAGTAAAAATGTTGTGGAGGGAGTAGTAGGTAAATTTGGGGTGCCAGGGGTAAATGAAAATGGGGAGCCTTTAATTGAGCTATGTGTAGAAAGAGGTTTAGTAATAAGTAATACATATTTTATGAAAAAGAAGATAAATAAATATACAAGGTATGATATAGCACATAATTAAAGTAGTTTGTTAGATTATGTATTGGTGGATAAAAGGTTGATGGGTAGGCTCCAAGATGTACATGTTTATAGAGGGGCAACTGATATATTGGATCATTATTTAGTCGTAGCTACAGTTAGAGTAAGAGTTAGATGGGACAAAAGGAAAATGGCAACAGCAAGCAAGAGAGAGATGAAAGTGTATAAACTAAGGGAGGAGGAAGTTGGGGTAAGATGTAAGCAACTATTGGCAGAAAGGTGGGCTGGTGCAAGTATGAGTAGTGGGGGGGGGGGGTTGAAGAGGGTTGGAATAGTTTTAAAAATGCAGTATTAGAATGTGGGGCAGAAGTTTGTGGTTATAGGAGGGTGGGTGCAGGAGGAACCAGGAGTGATTGATGAAGTAAAGGGTGTGATAAAAGAGAAAACGGTAGCTCATGAGAGGTTTTTACAAAGAAGAAGTGTTGTAAGAAGAGCAGAGTATATGAAGAGTAAAAGAAAGGTGAAGAGAGCGCAAAAGGAGAGCAGATGAAAGAATGGGAGAGGCACTGTCAAGAAATTTTGCTGAAAATATGAAATAGGGAATGAATGGATTTGTCAGTTAAAAACAGAGTAGGGGAATTAGTAGATGGGGAGATGGAGGTATTGGGTAGATGGCAGGAATATTTTGAGGAAATTTTAAATGTAGATGAAGAAAGGGAGGCGGTAATTTCATGCACTGGTCAAGGAGGCATAACATCCTTTAGGAGTGAAGAAAAGCAGGATGTGTGTGTGGGGGAGGTGAGTGAGGCATTATGTAGAATGAAAGGAGGTAAAGCAGAAATATTAAAAGCAGGGGATGATATAGTGTTGGAGTGGTTGGTATTTTTGCTTAATAAATGTATGAAAGAGGGGAAGGTACCTAGGGATTGGCAGAGAACATGTATAGTTCCTTTATATAAGGGAAGGGGGACAAAAGAAATTGTAGAAATTATAGGGGAATAAGTTTACTGAGTATACCAGGTAAAGTGTAAGGTAGGGTTATTATTGAAAGAATTAGAGGTAAGACAGAGAGTAGGATTGTTGATGAGCAAGGAGGTTTTAGAGTGGGTAGGGGATGTGTAGATCAAGTGTTTACATTGAAGCATATATGTGAGCAGTATTTAGATAAAGGTAGGGAAGTTTTTATTGCATTTATGGATTTAGAAAAGGCATATGATAGAGTGGATAGGGGAGCAATGTGGCAGATGTTGCAAGTATATGGAATAGGTGAGGTTCAGGTTAGGGTATGTAGGAGAGAGGGAGATTAATTCCCGGTAAAAGTAGGTCTTAGACAGGGATGTGTTGTTTAATATATTTATAGATGGGGTTGTAAAAGAGGTAAATGCTAGGGTGTTCGGGAGAGGGGTGGGATTAAATCATGGGGAATCAAATACAAAATGAGAGTTGACACATTTACTTTTTGCTGATGATACTGTGCTTATCGGAGATTCTAAAGAAAAGTTGCAAAGGCTAGTGGACGAGTTTGGGTGTGTAAAGGTAGAAAGTTTAGAGTGAACATAGATAAGAGTAAGGTGATGAGGGTATCAAATGATTTAGATAAAGAAAAAATTGGATATCACATTGGAGAGAGGGAGTATGGAAGAAGTGAATGTTTTCAGATATTTGGGAGTTGACTTGTCAGCAGATGGGTTTATGAAGGATGTTGTTAACCATAGAATTGATGAAGGAAAAAAGGTGAGTGGTGCATTGAGGTATCTGTGGAGACAAAAAACGTTATCTACAGAGGCAAAGAAAGGAATGTATGAAAGTATAGTGGTACCAACACTCTTATATGGGTGTGAAGCTTGGGTTGTAAATGCTGCAGCGAGGAGGTGGTTGGAGGCAGTGGAGATGTCCCATCTGAGGGCAATGTGTGGTGTAAATATTCTGCAGAGAATTCGGAGTGTGGAAATTAGAAGGTGTGGAGTTAATAAAAGTATTAGTAAGAGGGCTGAAGAGGGGTTGTTGAGGTGGTTTGGTTATTTATAGAGAATGGATCAAAGTAGAATGACATGGAGAGCGTATAAATCTGTAGGGAAAGGAAGGCAGGGTAGAGGTCATTCTCGGAAATGTTGGAGGGAGGGGGTAAAGGAGGTTTTGTGAGCGAGGGGCTTGGACTTTCAGCAAGTGTGCGTGAATGTGTTAGATAGGAATGAATGAAGTTGAATGGTTTTTGGGACCTGACAAGCTGTTGGAGTGTGAGCAGTGTAATATTTTATGAAAGGGTTCAGGGAAACTGGGTAGCCAGACTTGAGTCCTGGAAATGGGAAGTGCAATGACTGCAATTTAAAGGAGGAGTTTGGGATATTGGCTGTTTGGAGGGACATCTAAGCTGTCGTATCTGAGCACCTCTGCGAAGACAGTGATTATGTATAAGTGATGGTAAAAGTGTTGAATGATGAAAGGCTTGTCTTTCTTTTTGGGTCATCCTGCCTCGGTGGGAGATGGCCGATGTGTTAATACACACACACACACACACATTATATATATATATATATATATATATATATATATATATATATATATATATATATATATATATATATATATATATATATATATTATTTTTTTAACACATTGGCCGATTCCCACCAAGGCAGTGTGGCCCGAGAAAGAAAAATTTTAACCATCATTCACTCCATCACTGTCTTGCCAGAAGGGTGCTTTACACTACAGTTATAAAACTGCAACATTAACATCCCTCCTTCAGAGTGCAGGCACTGTACTTCCCATCTCCAGGACTCAAGTCCGGCCTGCCGGTTTCCCTGAATCCCTTCATAAATGTTACTTTGCTCACACTCCAACAGCACGTCAAGTATTAAAAACCATTTGTTTCCATTTACTCGTATCAAACATGCTCACGCATGCCCGCTGAAAGTCCAAGCCCCTCGCACACAAAACTTCCTTTACCCCCTCCCTCCAACCTTTCCTAGGCCGACCCCTACCCCACCTTCCTTCCACTACAGACTGATACATTCTTGAAGTCATTCTGTTTCACTCCATTCTCTCTACATGTCCGAACCACCTCAACAACCCTTCCTCAGCCCTCTGGACAACAGTTTTGGTAATCCTGCACCTCCTCCTAACTTCCAAACTTCGAATTTTCTGCATTATATTCACACCACACATTGCCCTCAGACATGACATCTCCACTGCCTCCAGCCTTCTCCTCGCTGCAACATTCATCAACCATGCTTCACACCCATACAGGAGCATTGGTAAAACTATACTCTCATACATTCCCCTCTTTGCTTCCAAGGACAAAGTTCTTTGTCTCCACATACTCCTAAGTGCACCGCTCACCCTTTTCCCCTCATCAATTCTATGATTCACTTCATCTTTCATAGACCCATCCACTGACACGTTCACTCCCAAATATCTGAATACATTCACCTTCTCAATACTCTCCCCCCCAATCTGATATCCAATCTTTCATCACCTAATCTTTTTATCCTCATAACCTTACTCTTTCCTGCATTCACTTTCAATTTTCTTCTTTTACATACCCTACCAAATTCATCCACCAACCTCTGCAACTTCTCTTCAGAATCTCCCAAGAGCACAGTGTCATTAGCAAAGAGCAACTGTGACAAATCCCTCTTTACGTGTGATTCTTTATCTTTTAACTCCACGCCTCTTGCCAAGACCCTCACATTTACTTCTCTTACAACCCCATCTATAAGTATATTGAACAACCACGGTGACATCGCATATCCTTGTCTTAGGCCTACTTTTACTGGGAAATAATCTCCCTCTTTCCTACATACTCTAACTTGAGCCTCACTATCCTCGTAAAAACTCTTCACTGCTTTTAGTAACCTACCTCCTATACCATACATCTGCAACATCTGCCACAATGCCCCCCTATCCACCCTGTCCTATGCCTTTTCCAGATCCATAAATGCCACAAAAACCTCTTTAGCCTTTGTGAGGGAAAAGTAGGTGTAAGTGGGGTTAAGGTTGTTCGGGCAACCAGGAACCATTAGTTACGTCGCGTGCACCCCCCCCCCTCCTCTCTGGCGGGCTGGGGCGAAACTAGTTCCTGGTGTCCGATTTGTTAGTTTCTACTCCTGGTAATATTGACCTTACCTGGTGTGGGTTGAAGTTTGGAGGGTCACTTCACCTCCACTCTTCTCCTAATCAGGTAGGGTGATATACCAGGAGTATCACTGTTTGTTTCTTTATTTTGTTTGCTGGTTACCAGTAATGATTTTGGCATTTATCATTCTTTTCAATTCTTAAATGTTATATTATCATAACTATGGGTAACCAGTTTATTTTCTTATTTACCAGCTCTGTTCCTGGCGTGGTCTTCCAGGATAGACGCCAGATAAAGGAGCAAGACGTGTTAATAATACTTATTAACATTATTCTACTACTACCGGCCCTTACCTATTCTACTTGTGCTCCATCCAAGTGGTAGGAGATTCCAGAACATCGGATTGTTACCATCTGCCCAGGATAACCCACATAAATAACATCAGAGGAACTATCCAGGGCCATACCTACTCCTGCCCAACTAATAGAAACTGAAGGCCAATTTTTTTTATATTTAAATTTTAAGTAAAATTCTCAAAAATCATTATTCTCATTTTTCCTAAGTTATTTCTTTATTTATTTTTCCATTAATTTCTTTTGTTCAGTTGGAAGGCGTTCCACTGACACCTTATCTAAATACTGTTCACTTATATGTTTCATGTAAACACCTGGTCCACACACCCCCTACCTTTCCTAAAGCCTCCTTTTTCATCTGCTATCCTATTCTCCGTCTTATTCTTAATTCTTTCAGTAATAACTCTACCATACACTTTACCAGGTATAATCAACAGACTTATCCCCCTATAATTTTTGCACTCTCTTTTGTCCCCTTTGCCTTTATACAAAGGAACTATGCATGCTCTCTGCCAATCCCTAGGTACCTTACCCTCCTCCATACATTTATTAAATAATAGCACCAACCACTCCAAAACTATATCCCCACCTGCTTTTAACACTTCTATCTTTATCCCATCAATCCCAGCTGCCTTACCCCCTTTCATTTTACCTACTGCCTCAGGAACTTCCCCCACACTCACAACTGACATTCCTCACTCCTACAAGATGTTATTCCTCCTTGCCCTATACACGAAATCAGAGCTTCCCTATCTTCATCAACATTCAACAATTCCTCAAAATATTCCCTCCATCTTCCCAATACCTCTAACTCTCCATTTAATAACTCTCCTCTCCTACTTCTAACTGACAAATTCATTTGTTCTCTAGGCTTCCTTAACTTGTTAATCTCACTCCAAAACTTTTTCTTATTTTCAACAAAATTTGTTGATAACATCTTACCCACTCTCTCATTTGCTCTCTTAACCTCTCTCTTTTTCTCCATATACTCTTCCCTCCTTGCATCACTTCTACTTTGTAAAAAAATCTCATATGCTAACTTTTTCTCCCTTACTACTCTCTTTACATCATCATTCCACCAATCACTCCTCTTCCCTCCCGCACCCACTTTCCTGTAACCACAAACTTCTGCT
Organism: Cherax quadricarinatus; assembly: GCF_038502225.1. Taxonomy (NCBI): domain Eukaryota; kingdom Metazoa; phylum Arthropoda; class Malacostraca; order Decapoda; family Parastacidae; genus Cherax; species Cherax quadricarinatus. The sequence goes on from NC_091353.1 coordinate 25,498,803, forward strand.
GAACACTCTAGCACTACATTTTTAAACCTACCCCATACCTCTTCGACCCATTGCCTATGCTCTCATTAGCCCATCTATCCTCCAATAGTTGTGTATATCTTACCCTAACTGTCTCTTCTTTTAGTTTATAAACCTTCACCTCTCTCTTACCTGATGCTTCTATTCTCCTTGTGTCCCATCTACCTTTTACTCTCAGTGTAGCTACAACTAGAAAGTGATCTGATATATCTGTGGCCCCTCTATAAACATGTACATCCTGAAGTCTACTCAACAGACTTTTATCTACCAATACATAATCCAACAAACTACTGTCATATCGCCCTACATCATATCTTGTATACTTATTTATCCTCTTTTTCTTAAAATATGTATTACCTATAACTAAACCCCTTTCTATACAAAGTTCAATCAAAGGGATCCCATTATCATTTACACCTGGCACCCCAAACTTACCTACCACGCCCTCTTTAAAAGTTTCTCCTACTTTAGCATTCAGGTCCCCTACCACAATTACTCTCTCACTTGGTTCAAAGGTTCCTATACATTCACTTAACATCTCCCAAAATCTCTCTCTCTCCTCTACATTCCTCTCTTCTCCAGGTGCATACACGCTTATTATGACCCACTTTTCGCATCCAACCTTTACTTTAATCCACATAATCCTTGAATTTACACATTCATATTCTCTTTTCTCCTTCCATAACTGATCCTTCAACATTATTGCTATTCCTTCCTCAGCTCTAACTCTCTCAGATACTCCAGATTTAATCCCATTTATTTCTCCCCACCGAAACTCCCCTACCCCCTTCAGCTTTGTTTCGGTTAGGGCCAGGACATCCAACTTCTTTTCATTCATAACATCAGCAATCATCTGTTTCTTGTCATCCGCACTACATCCACGCACATTTAAGCATCCCAGTTTTGTAAAGTTTTTCTTCTTCTCTTTTTTAGTAAGTGTCTACAGGAGAAGGGGTTACTAGCCCATTGCTCCCGGCATTTTAGTCGCCTCATACGACACGCATGGCTTACGGAGGAAAGATTCTTTTCCACTTCCCCATGGACAATAGAAGAAATAAAGAAGAACAAGAGCTATTTAGAAAAAGGAGAAAAAACCTAGATGTATGTATATATATATATATATATAAAATACATAAAAAAAGATATATATATATATATATATATATATATATATATATATATATATATATATATATATATATGCATGTGCGTGTCTGTGAAGTGTGACCAAACTGTAAGTAGGAGTAACAAGATATCCCTGTTATCTAGCGTGTTTATGAGACAGAAAAAGACACCAGCAATCCTACCATCATGTAAAACAGTTACAGGTTTCTGTTTCACAGTCATCTGGCAGGACGGTAGTACTTCCCTGGGTGGTTGCTGTATGTGTATATATATATATATATATATACAGTGGACCCTCAACCAACGGCATTAATCCATTCCAGAGGGCTTGCCGTTGGTCAAGTTAATTTTCCCCATAAGAAATAATGGAAATGTAATTAATCCGTTCCTGACACCCCAAAGTCTGAAAAAAAAAATTACACGAAATATACATTTCCTTATATGGCAAGGAATGGGACATGCAAAATAAACAATAATTAAATGCCACTTACCTTTATTGTGGAGTTGTTGATGAGTGATGTGCCGGCAGCAGTTGAAATTTATAATTGTCTATTGCTTGGAAGGAGAATCCTCTTCCAGAAGAACTTCAGGTACCAGTTCTTTGGTGGGGTTACCTCCCTCCTTGGTTTTTTAATGCCACTAGGACCAGCTTGAGAGTCGCTGGACCCCTGTTGCACAAAATAGCTGTCCAGAGAGCTCTATTTCTCACGTGCCCTTAGGATTTCCCTAAAATGGGACACAAGAGTGTCATTGTACATGTACATTTTCATCGTAATTCTCGCCCTTTTTAACACAGGCTTGGCACTAGAAGCTTTCTTGGGACCCATGGTGGCTTATTTAGTGGTTTCAAGCACTAGAAATAGTGGAATAATCCAAAATATATGGGAGGTACACATGGAAACCGACTGCAACAGCTTGTAAACAATGGCACACTGACTCTTGGAGTGGCTGGGCCCGCTCAGGCCACGCTCTGGGCACATCGGCACGTTCCGGACGTTGTTGGTTAAGTTTTTCGCCGTTGGTTAAGGCATTTTTTCTATGGTAAAAAGCGCTGTTAGACAAAATTGCTGTTACTTAATGCTGCCGTTAGTTGAAGGTCGACTGTATGTATATATATATATATATATATATATATATATATATATATATAATGTATATATATATATAATATATATATATATATATATATATATATATATATATATATATATATATATATATATATATATATATATATATATATTTACCAAACAGCACAGGCCAGGATTCGACCCCACTACACACTGTCCCGCCTCAAGAGACAACACAACATACCTGTCACCCTATCCACTATGCCATCGATCCTACAAACAACATGATCTTAGCAAACTAGACTTGTTTCATGTTGCAAAGACACTCGTGGCAGTGGATACTCAAGGATTAATTTCAGCCTCCTCCTGTTTGAATACCTGCCTCAACAAGCAGTCTATATAGCAATGAAACCATGAAACAAGTGGTACTGAATCATTTACCAAACGGTGTCAGGCCAGGATTCGACCCCACGACACATAACTTTGCACTTGCTTGGGGTTAAACTTCAGGAGCTATTTGTTAAACCAAGCTTGCAGTCTGTCCAGAACCCCTTGCAGGCTTACCTGATCTTCGTCCACTCGTATTTTCCTCGTTAGCTTCACATCATCTGCAAACAAGGACACCTCTGAATCTATCCCTTCCGTCATGTCATTTACACATACTAGAAACAGCACCGGACCTAGGACTGACCCTTGTGGAACCCCACTCGACATATGCACCCACTCTTACACCTCGCCTTGTATCAACACACGTTATTTCCTTCCTGTCAAGTAATTTTTGATCCATTGCAGCATTTTCCATGCTGTTCCTGCCTGATCCTCAAGCTTTTCAACCAATCTCTTGTGTAGTAATGTGTCGAAAGCCTTCTTACAGTCCAAGAAGATGCAGTCTACCCATCCTTCTCTCTCTTGTCTTACTTCATATAACTATCTCCTGTCTTACTTCATAGAACTCCAGTAGGATTGTGACGCAGGATTTCCCTTCCCTAAAGCTGTGCTGGTTGTCACATATAAGTTCACTCGTTTCTATGTGTTCCACCATTCTTCTCCTGATAATCTTCTCCATAATTTTACATACTATACATGTCAGAGACATTTGTCTGTAGTTTAGTGCTGCCTGTCTATCTCTTTTTTTAAAAATCGTGAGTACATTTTGTCTTCCACACCTTAGGCAGTTGCCCTGTTTCAATAGATCTATTGCAGACTGTTAGTGGCACACATAGTGCATCTCTTCCCTCTTTCAGGACCCAAGGAGAGATATTATCAGGGCCCACCACCTTCGAGGTATCTAGTTTCCTTAGCAATTTCTTCACCTCCTCCTCCTCAGTTGTGTGCAGTGTGCCCAGCGCTTGTTGGTGTACTCTTCCACCTCGGATTGCTGAAAGCCTCTCTGTCCCTACTGTGAATACCTCCCTGAATCGTGAGCTGAGCTTCTCACATTCGTCCTGGTCGTTCCCTGTGAGTTCCCTTCCTTCCTTCCTCAGCCTAATGTGTCTGTATAACAACTGTGTGTGTGTGTGTGTGTGTGTGTATGTGTGTGTGTGTGTGTGTGTGTGTGTGTGTGTATGTGTGTGTGTGTGTGTGTGTGTGTGTGTGTGCATACACACCCAACAGAGAGTACATACCTCCACATCCGAGGATTCCTGAGGTGAAAAGGTGGGTGCCAGAACATAATGTGGCAGCGGTGAAGGTTGTGAGGGTGCCGTGGCCAGCCAGGTGTGGGCACTGATGGCACTAGTGCCAGGTCTGTCACTTGGCTCTTGTACCAGTAGACGAGAGATGAGATCAGAAGCAGCAGGTGAGACGTGATCAGGAGTGGTAAACGCTCCAGCCAGGATGTGTCGCTTCAGACCTGCTACTGTGTTGGCCTACACGCAACACAATTTATATTATTATTATCATAATCATTATCATCATTATCATCATATTATTATTAATAGATTATCAAAATATTATTTTGCTATTATTAGTTTTATCATTATTTCATTATTATTATTATTATAATTATAATTAATATTATTATAATTATTAAGTTTATCAAAAATATTAATAGTAATATTATTAATATTGCTATTATTAGTTTTATTATTTTTATTATTTTTACTATCATTATTATTCCAATTATTACTATTATCATGTCAATTATTATTGACACAAGTATAAAAATATACTTATGTGGACAGAGGTAATGAACCAGGAAGACAGAGGTCATAACAAGAGTGATATTACGGATTACAAGACACAATTTAACTTAGTAAACGTTTCTTGTATAGCTCTGGCTCCTGGGCCCTGGTCAGTATAAGCAATGCAAGGGAATGGGAGAAAACAGTGTGTTTAGGATGTAGTAAGAAGGTGACTGTAGGCGTCAGGTGAAGGTGTTAGGTCACTTAATAAAGTCATTGACAGTCACACTGTACTGAATAATCCTCAGTGACTACTAGCAACACTGTACTGAATAATCCTCAGTGACTACTAGCAACACTGTACTGAATAATCCTCAGTGACTACTAGCAACACTGTACTGAATAATCCTCAGTGACTACTAGCAACACTGTACTGAATAATCCTCAGTGACTACTAGCAACACTGTACTGAATAATCCTCAGTGACTACTAGCAACACTGTACTGAATAATCCTCAGTGACTACTAGCAACACTGTACTGAATAATCCTCAGTGACTACTAGCAACACTGTACTGAATAATCCTCAGTGACTACTAGCAACACTGTACTGAATAATCCTCAGTGACTACTAGCAACACTGTACTGAATAATCCTCAGTGACTACTAGCAACACTGTACTGAATAATCCTCAGTGACTACTAGCAACACTGTACTGAATAATCCTCAGTGACTACTAGCAACACTGTACTGAATAATCCTCAGTGACTACTAGCAACACTGTACTGAATAATCCTCAGTGACTACTAGCAACACTGTACTGAATAATCCTCAGTGACTACTAGCAACACTGTACTGAATAATCCTCAGTGAATACTAGCAACACTGTACTGAATAATCCTCAGTGACTACTAGCAACACTGTACTGAATAATCCTCAGTGACTACTAGCAACACTGTACTGAATAATCCTCAGTGACTACTAGCAACACTGTACTGAATAATCCTCAGTGACTACTAGCAACACTGTACTGAATAATCCTCAGTGACTACTAGCAACACTGTACTGAATAATCCTCAGTGACTACTAGCAACACTGTACTGAATAATCCTCAGTGACTACTAGCAACACTGTACTGAATAATCCTCAGTGACTACTAGCAACACTGTACTGAATAATCCTCAGTGACTACTAGCAACACTGTACTGAATAATCCTCAGTGACTACTAGCAACACTGTACTGAATAATCCTCAGTGACTACTAGCAACACTGTACTGAATAATCCTCAGTGACTACTAGCAACACTGTACTGAATAATCCTCAGTGACTACTAGCAACACTGTACTGAATAATCCTCAGTGACTACTAGCAACACTGTACTGAATAATCCTCAGTGACTACTAGCAACACTGTACTGAATAATCCTCAGTGACTACTAGCAACACTGTACTGAATAATCCTCAGTGACTACTAGCAACACTGTACTGAATAATCCTCAGTGACTACTAGCAACACTGTACTGAATAATCCTCAGTGACTACTAGCAACACTGTACTGAATTCTCAGTGACTACTAGCAACACTGTACCGAATCATCCTCACTGGCTACTAGCAACACGTTATTGAATCACTCACTGGCTACTAGCAACACTGTACTGAATCATCTTCATTGGCTACTAGCAACACTGTACTGAATAATCCTCAGTGACTACTAGCAACACTGTACTGAATAATCCTCAGTGACTACTAGCAACACTGTACTGAATAATCCTCAGTGACTACTAGCAACACTGTACTGAATAATCCTCAGTGACTACTAGCAACACTGTACTGAATAATCCTCAGTGACTACTAGCAACACTGTACTGAATAATCCTCAGTGACTACTAGCAACACTGTACTGAATAATCCTCAGTGACTACTAGCAACACTGTACTGAATAATCCTCAGTGACTACTAGCAACACTGTACTGAATAATTCTCAGTGACTACTAGCAACACTGTACCGAATCATCCTCACTGGCTACTAGCAACACGTTATTGAATCACTCACTGGCTACTAGCAACACTGTACTGAATCATCTTCATTGGCTACTAGCAACACTGTACTGAATCATCCTCACTGGCTACTAGCAACAATGTACTGAATCATCCTCACTGGCTACTAGCAACAATGTACCTAATCATCCTCACTGGCTACTAGCAACACTGTACTGAATCATCCTCACTGACTACTAGCAAAACTGTACTGACTCATCCTCACTGACTACTAGCAACACTGTACTGAATCATCGTCAGTGACTACAAGCAACACTGTACTGAATCATCCTCACTGACTACTAGCAACACTATACTAAATGATCCTCACTGACTACTAGCAACACTGTACTGAATCATCCTCAGTGACTACTAGAAACATTGTACTGAATCATCCTCACTGACTACTAGCAACACTGTACTGGCTCATCCTCACTACAAGCATCACTGTACTGACTCACCTTCACTGACTACTAGCAACACTGTACTGAATCGTCAGTTGCCACTAGCAACACTGCACTGAATTATCCTCAGTGACTACTAGCAACACTGTACTGAGTCATCCACAATGACTACTAGCAATACTGTACTGAATCATCCTCAGTGACTACTAGCAACACTGTACTGATTCATCCTCAGTGACTACTAGCAACACTGTACTGAATCATCCTCAGTGACTACTAGCAACACTGTACTGAATCATCCTCAGTGACTAGCAACACTGTACCGAATCATCCTCAGTGGCTACTAGCAACACTGTACTGAATCATCCTCACTGGCTACTAGCAACACTGTACTGAATCATCCTCAATGACTACTAGCAACACTGTACTGAATCATCCTCAGTGACTACTAGTAACATTGTACTGAATCATCCTCAATGACTACTAGCAACACTGTACTGAATCGTCAGTGACTACTAGCAACACTGTACTGTATCGTCAGTTACCACTAGCAACATTGTACTGAATCATCCTCAACGACTACTAGCAACACTGTACTGAATCATCCTCAATGACTACTAGCAACACTGTACTGAATCATCCTCAATGACTACTAGCAACACTGTACTGAATCATCCTCAGTGACTACTAGCAACACTGTACTGAATCATCCTCATTCTCTATTAGCAACACTGTACTGAATCATCCTCAGTGACTACTAGCAACACTGTACTGAATCATCCTCAGTGACTAGCAACACTGTACCGAATCATCCTCAGTGGCTACTAGCAACACTGTACTGAATCATCCTCACTGGCTACTAGCAACACTGTACTGAATCATCCTCACTGGCTACTAGCAACACTGTACTGAATCATCCTCAATGACTAGCAACACTGTACTGAATGATCCTCACTGACTACTAGCAACACTGTACTGAATCATCCTCAATGACTACTAGCAACACTGTACTGAATCATCCTCAGTGACTACTAGCAACACGGTACTGAATCATCCTCACTGACTACTAGCAACACTATACTGAATCATTCTCAATGACTATCAACACTACTGAATCATCCTTACTGGCTACTAGCAACACGGTACTGAATCATCTACAGTGACTACTAGCAACACGGTACTGAATCATCCTCACTGGCTACTAGCAACACGGTACTGAATCATCCTCACTGGCTACTAGCAACACTGTACTGAATCATCCTCATTCTCTACTAGCAACACTGTACTGAATCATCTTCACTGGCCACTAGCAATACTGTACTGAATAATCCTCAGTGGCTACTAGCAACACTGTACTGAGCCATCCTCAGTGACTACACTAGCAACACTACTGAATCATCCTCAGTGACTACTAGCAACACTGTACTGAATCACCCTCACTGACTACTAGCAACACTGTACTGACTCATCCTCACTGACTACTAGCAACACTGTACTGAATCATCGTCAGTGTCTACAAGCAACACTGTACTGACTCATCCTCACTGACTACTAGCAACACTATACTGAATGATCCTCACTGACTACTAGCAACACTGTACTGAATCATCCTCACTGGCTACTAGCAACGCTGTACTGAATCATCCTCAATGACTACTAGCAACACTGTACTGGCTCATCCTCACTACTAGCAACACTGTACTGAATCATCGTCAGTGACTACAAGCATCACTGTACTGACTCACCTTCACTGACTACTAGCAACACTGTACTGAATCGTCAGTTACCACTAGCAACACTGTACTGAATTATCCTCAGTGACTACTAGCAACACTGTACTGAGTCATCCTCAATGACTACTAGCAACACTGTACTGAATCATCCTCAGTGACTACTAGCAACACTGTACTGAATCATCCTCAGTGACTACTAGCAACACTGTACTGAATCATCCTCAGTGACTACTAGCAACACTGTACTGAATCATCCTCAGTGACTAGCAACACTGTACCGAATCATCCTGAGTGGCTACTAGCAACACTGTACTGAATCCTCACTGGCTACTAGCAACACTGTACTGAATCATCCTCACTGGCTACTAGCAACACTGTACTGAATCCTCAATGACTACTAGCAACACTGTACTGAATCATCCTCAGTGACTACTAGTAACATTGTACTGAATCATCCTCACTGACTACTAGCAACACTGTACTGAATCATCGTCAGTGACTACTAGCAACACTGTACTGTATCGTCAGTTACCACTAGCAACATTGTACTGAATCATCCTTAATGACTACTAGCAACACTGTACTGAATCATCCTCAATGACTACTAGCAACACTGTACTGAATCATCCTCAATGACTACTAGCAACACTGTACTGAATCATCCTCAGTGACTACTAGCAACACTGTACTGAATCATCCTCATTCTCTATTAGCAACACTGTACTGAATCATCCTCAGTGACTACTAGCAACACTGTACCGAATCATCCTCAGTGACTAGCAACACTGTACCGAATCATTCTCAGTGGCTACTAGCAACACTGTACTTAATTATCCTCACTGGCTACTAGCAACACTGTACTGAATCATCCTCACTGACAACTAGCAACACTGTACTGAATCATCCTCAATGACTAGCAACACTGTACTGAATGTTCCTCACTGGCTACTAGCAACACTATACTGAATCATCCTCAATGATTACTAGCAACACTGTACTGAATCATCCTCAGTGACTACTAGCAACACGGTACTGAATCATCCTCACTGACTACTAGCAACACTGTACTGAATCATTCTCATTGACTATCAACACTACTGAATCATCCTTACTGGCTACTAGCAACACGGTACTGAATCATCTAGAGTGACTACAAGCAACACGGTAATGAATCATCCTCACTGGCTACTAGCAACATTGTACTGAATCATCCTCATTCTCTACTAGCAACACTACTGAATCATCTTCACTGGCCACTAGCAATACTGTACTGAATTATCCTCACTGGCTACTGGCAACACTGTACTGAATCATCCTCACTGACTACTAGCAACACTGTCCTGAATCATTCTCACTGACTACTTGCAACACTGTACTGAATCATCCTCACTTACTAGGAACACTGTACTGAATCATCCTCACCGACTACTAGCAACACTGTACTGAACCATCCTCACTGGCTACCAGCAAAACTGTACTGAATCATCCTCACTGGCTACTAGCAACACTGTACTCAATCATTCTCATTGACTACTAGCAACACTGTACTGAATGATCCTCAGTGACTATATCAACACTGTACTGAATCATCCTCAGTGACTACTAGCAACACTGTACTGAATCATCCTCAGTGACTACTAGCAACACTGTACTGAATCATCCTCACTGACTACTAGCAACATTGTACTGAATCATCCTCACTGGCTACTAGCAACACTGTACTGAATCATCCTCACCGACTACTAGCAACACTGTACTGAATCCTCAGTGACTACTAGCAACACTGTACTGAATCGTCCTCACTGGCTACTAGCAACGCTGTACTGAATCATCCTCACTGGCTACTAGCAACACTGTACTGAATTGTCCTTACTGGCTACTAGCAAAACTGTACTGAATCCTCACCTACTAGCAACACTGTACTGAATCAGCCTCACTGGCTACTAGCAACACTGTACTGAATCATCCTCACTGGCTACTAGCAACACTGTCCTGAATCACCCTCACCTACTAGCAACACTGTACTGAATCACCCTCACCTACTAGCAACACTGTATTGAATCATCCTCACTGGCTACTAGCAACACTGTACTGAATCATTCTCACTAGCAACAGTACTGAATCATCCTCACTGGCTACTAGCAACACTTTACTGAATCATCCTGACTACTAGCAACACTATACTGAATCATTCTCACTGACTACTAGCAACACTGTACTGAATCATCCTTACTGGCTACTAGCAACACTGAACTGAATCATCCTCACTGGCTACTAGCAACACTGTACTGAATCATCCTCACTGGCTACTAGCAACACTGTACTGAATCATCCTCACTGGCTACTAGCAACACTGTACCGAATCATCCTCACTGGCTACTAGCAACACTGTACTGAATCATCCTCACTGGCTACTAGCAACACTGTACTGAATCATCCTCACTGGCTACTAGCAACACTGTACTGAATAATCCTCAGTGACTACTAGCAACACTGTACTGAATAATCCTCAGTGAATACTAGCAACACTGTACTGAATAATCCTCAGTGACTACTAGCAACACTGTACTCAATAATCCTCAGTGGCTACTAGCAACACTGTACTGAATAATCCTCACTACTAGCAACACTGTACTGAATAATCCTCACTACTAGCAACACTGTACAGAATAATCCTCAGTGACTACTAGCAACACTGTACTGAATAATTCTCAGTGACAACTAGCAACACTGTACCGAATCATCCTCACTGGCTACTAGCAACACGGTATTGAATCACTCACTGGCTACTAGCAACACTGTACTGAATCATCTTCACTGGCTACTAGCAACACTGTACTGAATCATCCTCACTGGCTACTAGCAACAATGTACTGAATCATCCTCACTGGCTACTAGCAACACAGTACTGAACCATCCTCACTGGCTACTAGCAACACTGTACCGAATCATCCTCACTGGCTACTAGCAACACTTTACCGAATCATCCTCACTGGCTACTAGCAACGCTGTACTGAATCATCCTCACTGGCTACTAGCAACACTGTACTGAATAATTCTCAGTGACTACTAGCAACACTGTACCGAATCCTCACTGGCTACTAGCAACACTGTACTTAATAATCCTCACTGGCTACTAGCAACACTGTACTGAACCATCCTCAGTGACTACTAGCAACACTACTGAATCATCCTCAGTGACTACTAGCAACATTGTACTGAATAATCGTCAGTGACTACAAGCAACACTGTACTGAATCATCCTCACTAACTACTAGCAACACTGTACTGACTCATCCTTACTGACTACTAGCAACACTATACTGAATGGTCCTCACTGACTACTAGCAACACTGTACTGAATCATCCTCACTGGCTACTAGCAACGCTGTACTGAATCCTCAATGACTACTAGCAACACTGTACTGAATCATCCTCAGTGACTACTAGCAACATTGTACTGAATCATCCTCACTGACTACTAGCAACACTGTAATTGCTCATCCTCACTACTAGCAACACTGTACTGAATCATCGTCAGTGACTACAAGCATCACTGTACTGACTCACCCTCACTGACTACTAGCAACACTGTACTGAATCGTCAGTTACCACTAGCAACATTGTACTGAATTATCCTCAGTGACTACTAGCAACACTGTACTGAGTCATCCTCAATGACTACTAGCAACACTGTACTGAATCATCCTCAGTGACTACTAGCAACACTGTACTGAATCATCCTCAGTGACTACTAGCAACGCTGTACTGAATCATCCTCAGTGACTACTAGCAACACTGTACTGAATCATCCTCAGTGACTAGCAACACTATACTGAATCATTCTCACTGACTACTAGCAACACTGTACTGAATCATCCTCATTCTCTATTAGCAACACTGTGCTGAATCATCCTCAGTGACTACTAGCAACACTGTACTGAATCATCCTCAGTGACTACTAGCAACACTGTACCGAATCATCCTCAGTGACTACTAGCAACACTGTACCGAATCATCCTCAGTGGCTACTAGCAACACTGTACTGAATCATCCTCACTGGCTACTAGCAACACTGTACTGAATCATCCTCAGTGACTACTAGCAACACTGTACTGAATCATCCTCAATGACTAGCAACACTGTACTGAATCATCCTCAATGACTACTAGCAACACTGTACTGAATCATCCTCAATGACTACTAGGAACACGGTACTGAATCATCCTCACTGACTACTAGCAACACTGTACTGAATCATCATCACTGGCTACTAGCAACATGGTACTGAATCATCTACAGTGACTACTAGCAACACGGTACTGAATCATCCTCACTGGCTACTAGCAACACTGTACTGAATCATCCTCATTCTCTACTAGCAACACTGTACTGAATCATCTTCACTGGCCACTAGCAATACTGTACTGAATTATCCTCACTGGCTACTGGCAACACTGTACAGAATCATCCTCACTGACTACTAGCAACACTGTAGTGAATCATCCTCACTTACTAGGAACACTGTACTGAATTATCCTCACCGACTACTAGCAACAATGTACTGAATCATCCTCACTGGCTACTAGCAGCACTGTACTGAATCATCCTCACTGACTACTAGCAACACTGTACTGAACCATCCTCACTGGCTACTAGCAAAACTGTACTGAATCATCCTCACTGGCCACTAGCAACACTGTTCTGAATTATCCTCACTGGCTACTAGCAACACTGAACTAAATCATCCTCACTGACTACTAGCAACACTGTACTGAATCATCCTCACTGGCTACTAGCAACACTGTACTGAATCATCCTCAGTGACTACTAGCAACACTGTACTGAATCATCCTCAGTGACTACTAGCAACACTGTACTGAATCATCCTCAGTGACTACTAGCAACATTGTACTGAATCCTCAGTGACTAGCAACACTGTACTGAATCGTCCTCACTGGCTACTAGCAACGCTGTACTGAATCATCCTCACTGGCTACTAGCAACACTGTACTGAATTGTCCTTACCGGCTACTTGCAAAACTGTACTGAATCATCCTCAGTGACTACTAGCAACACTGTACTGAATCATCCTCACTGGCTACTAGCAACACTGTACTGAATCATCCTCAGTGACTACTAGCAACACTGTACTGAATCATCCTCAGTGACTACTAGCAACACTGTACTGAATCATCCTCACCAACTACTAGCAACACTGTACTGAATCCTCAGTGACTACTAGCAACACTGTACTGAATCGTCCTCACTGGCTACTAGCAACGCTGTACTGAATCATCCTCACTGGCTACTAGCAACACTGTACTGAATCATCCTCAGTGACTACTAGCAACATTGTACTGAATCATCCTCACCAACTACTAGCAACACTGTACTGAATCCTCAGTGACTACTAGCAACACTCTACTGAATTGTCCTTACCGGCTACTAGCAAAACTGTACTGAATCATCCTCACCTGCTAGCAACACTGTACTGAATCATCCTCACTGGCTACTAGCAACACTGTACTGAATCATCCTCACTGGCTACTAGCAACACTGTACTGAATCACCCTCACCTACTAGCAACACTGTACTGAATCACCCTCACCTACTAGCAACACTGTACTGAATCATCCTCACTGACTACTAGCAACACTGTACTGAATCATCCTCATTGGCTACTAGCAACACTGTACTGAATCCTCACTGACTACTAGCAACATCACAGAACAAAGATATGGCTAGTACACTGTGTCAACTTCCATAGTACACATGACAATACTCCTTTTGACACCTAGCAACCAGGTGACACCAATATTAGGTGACCTAACACCTTCACCTGACGCTCAGCTGTCACCTACTTACTACATCATGTACATACTATCTTCTCTCATTTCCTTACATTGCTTACAATGACCAGGGTCCAGGAGCCAGAGCTATTTATTTACGATTCACCTTACAAGGCTAGGTTAACCCACACTGAAGAGGTAATAACCCACCCTGAATGGGTAACCCACCCTGAAGGGGTAATAACCCAACCTTATGGGGTAATAACCCACCATGAAGGGTAATAACCCACCTTGAAGGTCCAATAACCCACCTTGAAGGGTAATAACCCATCTTGAAGGTCCAATAACCCACCACGAAGGGTAATAACCCACCTTGAAGGTTCAATAACCCACCATGAAGATTCAATAACCCACCATGTAGGAAAATAACCCACCTTGAAAGTCCAATAACCCACCATGAAGGGTAATAACCCACCTTGAAGATCCAATAACCCACCATGAAGGGTAATAACCCATCTTGAAGGTCCAATAACCAACCATGAAGGGTAATAACCCAACATGAAGGGTAATAACCCACCATGAAGGGTAATAACCCACCATGAAGGGTAATAACCCACCATGAAGGGTAATAACCCACCATGAAGGGTAATAACCCACCATGAAGGGTAATAACCCACCATGAAGGGTAATAACCCACCATGAAGGGTAATAACCCACCATGAAGGGTAATAACCCACCTTGAAGGTCCAATAACCCACCATGAAGGGTAATAACCCACCATGAAGGGTAATAACCCACCATGAAGGGTAATAACCCACCATGAAGGGTAATAACCCACCATGAAGGGTAATAACCCACCATGAAGGGTAATAACCCACCTTGAAGGTCCAATAACCCACCATGAAGGGTAATAACCCACCTTGAAGGTCCAATAACCCACCATGAAGGGTAATAACCCACCTTGAAGGTCCAATAACCCACCATGAAGGGTAATAACCCACCTTGAAGGGCATGTCAGCAGTAAGGATGAAGTAGAGTAAGACTCCCAGTGCCCAGATGTCAACAGCTGGTCCAATGTAAGACTCGTCCTGCCAATAATAACAATGTTTTAATATTGTAAAACAATATATGGGAAGGTTCTAGGACACTCACACCTGGGAATGTTATCTCTGAGACCATAGTGTTATCTTAGAGACCACATTGTTATCTGAGAGACCACAGTGTTATCTGAGAGACCACATTGTTATCTGAGAGACCACATTGTTATCTGAGAGACCACATTGTTATCTCTGAGACCATAGTGTTATCTGAGAGACCACATTGTTATCTGAGAGACCATAGTGTTATCTGAGAGACCACAGTGTTATCTCTGAGACCACAGTGTTATCTCTGAGACCACAGTGTTATCTGAGAGACCACATTGTTATCTGAGAGACCATAGTGTTATCTTAGAGACCACATTGTTATCTGAGAGACCACAGTGTTATCTGAGAGACCACATTGTCATCTGAGAGACCACAGTGTTATCTGAGAGACCACATTGTTATCTGAGAGACCACAGTGTTATCTTAGAGACCACATTGTTATCTGAGAGACCACAGTGTTATCTGAGAGACCACATTGTTATCTGAGAGACCACAGTGTTATCTGAGAGACCACATTGTTATCTGAGAGACCACAGTGTTATCTTAGAGACCACATTGTTATCTGAGAGACCACAGTGTTATCTGAGAGACCACAGTGTTATCTGAGAGACCACAGTGTTATCTCTGAGACCACAGTGTTATCTGAGAGACCACAGTGTTATCTGAGAGACCACAGTGTTATCTGAGAGACCACAGTGTTATCTGAGAGACCACAGTGTTATCTGAGAGACCACAGTGTTATCTGAGAGACCACAGTGTTATCTGAGAGACCACAGTGTTATCTTAGAGACCACAGTCTTATCTTAGAGACCACAGTGTTATCTTAGAGACCACAGTGTTATCTGAGAGACCACAGTGTTATCTGAGAGACCACAGTGTTATCTTAGAGACCACAGTGTTATCTGAGAGACCACAGTGTTATCTTAGAGACCACAGTGTTATCTGAGAGGCCACAGTGTTATCTTAGAGACCACAGTGTTATCGTAGAGACCACAGTGTTATCTGAGAGACCACAGTGTTATCTTAGAGACCACAGTGTTATCTGAGAAACCACATTGTTATCTGAGAAACCACAGTGTTATCTGAGAGACCACAGTATTATCTTTGAGACCATAGTGTTATCTTTGAGACCACAGTGTTATCTTAAGAGACCACAGTGTTATCTGAGAGACCACAGTGTTATCTGAGAGACCACAGTGTTATCTGAGAGAACACAGTGTTATCTGAGAGACCACAGTGTTATCTGAGAGACCACAGTGTTATCTGAGAGAACACAGTGTTATCTGAGAGAACACAGTGTTATCTGAGAAACCACATTGTTATCTGAGAAACCACAGTGTTATCTGAGAGACAACAGTGTTATCTGAGAGACCACAGTGTTATCAGAGAGACCACAGTGTTATGTATGAGACCAGTGTTATCTGAGAAAGCACAGTGTTATCTGAAAGACCACAGTGTTAGACCACAGTGTTCTCTCCACAGTTATCTGAGAAACACAGTGTTCTCTCCACAGATCTAAGAGACCACAGTGTTCTCCACAGTGTTATCAGATACACAGACCACAGTGTTCTCCACAGTGTTATCTGAGAGACCACAGTGTTATCTTAGAGACCACAGTGTTCTCTCACAGACCAAAATGTTCTTTCACAGATCACCCTGTTCTCTCATAGACCACATTGTTCTCTCACAAACCACAGTTTTCTCTCACAGACCACAGTGTTCTCTTACAGACCACAGTGTTCTCTCACAGACCACAGTGCTCTCTCACAGACCACAGTGTTCTCTCACAGACCACAGTGTTCTCTCACAGACCACAGTGTTTTCTCACAGACCACAAGGTTCTCTCACAGACCACAGTGTTGTCTCACAGAACACCATTACTCTCTCACAGACCACAGTGTTAAGTTACAGACCACAATGTTCTCTCACAGACCAGTGTTCCGTCACTGACCACATTGTTCTCTCACAGACCCCAGTGTTCTCTCATACACCACAGTGTTCTCTCACAGACCACAGTGTTCTCTCACAGATCACACTGTTCTCTCATAGACCACGGTGTTCTCTCACAGACCACAGTGTTCTCTCACAGACCACAGTGTTCTCTCACAGATCAGTCTTTTCTCACAGACCACAGTGTTCTCTCACAGACCAAAGTGTTATCTCACAGACCAAAGTGTTCTCTTACATACCACATTGTTCTCTCACAGACTACAGTGTTCTCTCACTGACAACAGTGTTCTCTCACAGACCACAGTGCTCTCTCACAGACCACATTGTTCTCTCACAGACCACACTGTTCTCTCACAGACCACACTGTTCTCTCACAGACCACAGTGTTCTTTCACAGACCACAGTGTTCTCTCACAGACCACACTGTTCTCTCACAGACCACACTGTTCTCTCACAGACCACACTGTTCTCTCCCAGACCACACTGCTTTCTTAGAGACCACACTGTTCTCTTACAGACCACAGTGTTCTCTCACAGACCACAGTGCTCTCTCACAGACCCCATTGTTCTCTCATAGACCACAGTGTTCTCTCACAGACCACAATGTTCTCTCACAAACCACAGTGTTCTCTCGCAGACCACAGTGTTTACTCTCTCACAGACCACAGTGTTAACTCACAGACCACAGTGTTCTCTCACAGACCACAGTGTTCTCTCACAGACCACAGTGTTCTCTCACAGACCCCACTACATTGCTCTCTCACAGACCACACTGTTCACTCACAGACCACAGTGTTCTCTCACAGACCACAGTGTTTCCTCACAGACCACAGTGTTCTCTCACAGACCAGACCTCACAGACCACAGTGCTCTCTCACAGACAACAGTGTTCTCTCATAGACCACAGTGTTCTCTCACAGACCACAATGTTCTCTCACAGACCACAGTGTTCTCTCACAGACCCCAGTGTTCTCTCACAGACCCCAGTCTTCTCTCATAGACCACAGTGTTCTCTCACAGACCATATTGTTCTCTCACAGTCCACAGTGTTCTCTCTCAGACCACAGTGTTCTCTCACAGACCACATTACTCTCTCACAGACCACAGTGTTATGTTACAGACCAGTGTTCCCTCACAGACCACATTGTTCTCTCACAGACCCCAGTGTTTCATTATAGACCACACAGTGTTCTGTCACAGATCACATTGTTCTCTCATAGACCGCATTGTTCTCTCACAGACCACACTGTTCTCTAACAGAACACACTGTTCTCTTACAGACCACAGTGTTCTCTCACAGACCACAGTGTTCTCTCACAGACCACAGTGTTGTCTCACAGACCACAGTGTTCTCTCACAGACCACAGTGTTATGTTACAGACCACAATGATCTTTCACAGACTAATGTTCTGTCACTGACCACATTGTTCTCTCACAGACCCCAGTATCCTCTCATACACCACAGTGTTCTCTCACAGACCACAATGTTCTCACACAGACCACAGTGTTCTCACACAGACCACAGTGTTCTCTCACAGACCACGGTGTTCTCTCACAGACCACGGTGTTCTCTCACAGATCACATTGTTCTCTCACAGACCACGGTGTTCTGTCACAGACCAGAGTGTTCTCTCACAGACCACAGTGTTCTCTCACAGACTACAGTGTTCTCAAACCACAGTGTTCTCTCACAGACCACAGTGTTCTCTTATAGACCACAATGTTCTCTCAAAGACCACACTGTTCTCTCACAGACGACATTGTTCTCTCACAGACCACAGTGTTCTCTCACAGACCACAGTGTTCACACAGATCACAGTGTTCCCACACAGACCAGAGTGTTCTCTCACAGATCACAATGTTCTCTCACAGACCACAGAGTTTTCTCACAGGCCACAGTGTTCTCTCATAGATCAAACTGTTCTCTCATAGACCATATTGTTCTCTCACAGACCACAGTGTTCTCTCACAGACCACAGGGTTCTCTCACAGATCACAGTGTTCTCTCATAGACCACAGTGTTCTACCACAGACCACAGTGTTCTCCCACAGACCACAGTGTTCTCCCAAAGACCACAGTGCTTTCCCACAGACCACAGTGTTCTCCCACATACCACAGTGTTCTCCCACAGACCACAGTGTTCTCTCAAAAAGTACAGTGTTCTCCCACAGACCACAGTGTTCACTCACAGACCACAGTGTTCTCCATCAGACCACAGTGTTCTACCACAGACCACAGTGTTCTCCCACAGACCACAGTGTTCTCCCACACACCACAGTGTTCTCTCACACACCACAGTGTTCTCACACAGACCACAGTGTGCTCCCACAGACCTCAGTGTTCTCCCACAGACCACAGTGTTCTCCCACAGACCACAGTGTTCTCGCAGAGACCACACAGTTCTCCCACAGACCACAGTGTTCTCCCACAGACCACAGTGTTCTCTCATACAACACAGTGTTCTCCCACAGACCAGAGTGTTCTCCCACAGACCACAGTGTTCTCTCACAGACCACAGTGGTCTCACAGACCACAGTGTTCTCTCAAAGAGTACAGTGTTCTCCCACAGACCACAGTGTTCTCTCACAGACCACAGTGTTCTCCGACAAACCACAGTGTTCTCTCACAGACCACAATGTTCTCCCACAGACCACAGTGTTCTCCCACAGACCACAGTGTTCTCCCACAGACCACAGTGTTCTCCCACAGACAACAGTGTTCTCCCACAGACTACAGTGTTCTCTCACAGACCACAGTGTTCTCTCAAAGAGTACAGTGTTCTCTCACAGACCACAGTGTTCTCTCACAGACCACAGTGTTCTCTCACAGACCACAATGTTCTCCCACAGACCACAGTGTTCTGTCGCAGACCACAGTGTTCTCTCAAAGAGTACAGTGTTCTCCCACAAACCACAGTCTTCTCTCAGACCACAGTGTTCTCTCAAAGAGTACAGTGTTCTCTCACAGACCACAGTGTTCTCTCACAGACCACAGTGCTCTCTCACAGACCACAATGTTTTCCCACAGACCACAGTGTTCTCTCACAGACCACAGTGTTTTCCCACAGACCACCGTGTTCTCTCACAGTCCACAGTGTTCTAGTGTTCTCTCACAGACCACAGACTCTCAAAGAGTACAGTGTTCTCCCACAGACCACAGTGTTCTCTCACAGACCAGAGTGTTCTCTCACAGACCACAGTGTTCTCTCATAGAGTACAGTGTTGTCTCACAGACCACAGTGTTCTCCCACAGACCACAGTGTTCTCTCACAGATCACAGTGTTCTCCACAGACCACAGTGTTCTCTCAAAGAGTACAGTGTTCTCCCACAGACCACAGTGTTCTCTCACAGACCACAGTGTTCTCTCACAGACCACAGTGTTCTCTCAAAGAGTACAGTGTTGTCTCACAGACCACAGTGTTCTCTCACAGACCACAGTGTTCTCTCACAGACCACAGTGTTCTCTCACAGACCACAGTGTTCTCTCACAGACCACAGTGTTCTCCCACACACCACAGTGTTCTCTCACAGACCACAGTGTTCTCTCAAAGAGTACAGTGTTCTCCCACAGACTACAGTGTTCTCTCACAGACCACAGTGTTCTCTCACAGACCACAGTGTTCTCTCACAGACCACAGTGTTCTCTCACAGACCACAGTGTTCTCTCACAGACCACAGTGTTCTCTCACAGATTACAGTGTTCTCCCACAGACCACAGTGTTCTCCCACAGACCACAGTGTTCTCTCACAGACCACAGTGTTCTCCCACAGACCACAGTGTTCTCTCACAGACCAAAGTGTTCTCTTACATACCACATTGTTCTCTCACAGACTACAGTGTTCTCTCACTGACAACAGTGTTCTCTCACAGACCACAGTGCTCTCTCACAGACCACATTGTTCTCTCACAGACCACACTGTTCTCTCACAGACCACACTGTTCTCTCACAGACCACAGTGTTCTCTCACAGACCACAGTGTTCTCTCACAGACCACAGTGTTCTCTCACAGACCACATTGTTCTCTCACAGACCACACTGTTCTCTCACAGACCACACTGTTCTCTCACAGACCACAGTGTTCTTTCACAGACCACAGTGTTCTCTCACAGACCACATTGTTCTCTCACAGACCACACTGTTCTCTCACAGACCACACTGTTCTCTCCCAGACCACACTGCTTTCTTAGAGACCACACTGTTCTCTTACAGACCACAGTGTTCTCTCACAGACCACAGTGCTCTCTCACAGACCCCATTGTTCTCTCATAGACCACAGTGTTCTCTCACAGACCACAATGTTCTCTCACAAACCACAGTGTTCTCTCGCAGACCACACTTCTCTCACAGACCACAGTGTTTACTCACAGACCACAGTGTTCTCTCACAGACCACAGTGTTCTCTCACAGACCACAGTGTTCTCTCACAGACTACATTGCTCTCTCACAGACCACAGTGTTCCCTCACAGACCACAGTGTTCTCTCACAGACCCCAGTGTTCTCTCACAGACCCCAGTCTTCTCTCATAGACCACAGTGTTCTCTCACAGACCATATTGTTCTCTCACAGTCCACAGTGCTCTCTCTCAGACCACAGTGTTCTCTCACAGACCACATTACTCTCTCACAGACCACAGTGTTATGTTACAGACCAGTGTTCCCTCACAGACCACATTGTTCTCTCACAGACCCCAGTGTTTCCTTATAGACCACACAGTGTTCTGTCACAGATCACACTGTTCTCTCATAGACCGCCTTGTTCTCTCACAGACCACACTGTTCTCTCACAGAACACACTGTTCTCTCACAGACCACAGTGTTCTTTCACAGACCACAGTGTTCTCTCACAGACCACATTGTTCTCTCACAGACCACACTGTTCTCTCACAGACCACACTGTTCTCTCACAGACCACAGTGCTCTCTCACAGACCACAGTGTTCTCTCATAGACCACAGTGTTCTCTCACAGACCACAATGTTCTCTCACAAACCACAGTGTTCTCTCACAGACCACACTGTTCTCTCACAGACCACAGTGTTCTCTCACAGACCACAGTGTTCTCTCACAGACCACACTGTTCTCTCACAGACCACAGTGTTCTCTCACAGACCACAGTGTTCTCTCACAGACCACAGTGTTCTCTCACAGACTACATTGCTCTCTCACAGACCACAGTGTTCCCTCACAGACCACAGTGTTCTCTCACAGACCCCAGTGTTTCCTCACAGACCACAGTGTTCTCTCACAGACTACATTGCTCTCTCACAGACCACAGTGTTCCCTCACAGACCACAGTGTTCTCTCACAGACCACATTACTCTCTCACAGACCACAGTGTTATGTTACAGACCAGTGTTCCCTCACAGACCACATTGTTCTCTCACAGACCCCAGTGTTTCCTCACAGACCACACAGTGTTCTGTCACAGATCACACTGTTCTCTCATAGACCGCATTGTTCTCTCACAGACCACAGTGCTCTCTCACAGACCACAGTGTTCTCTTACAGACCACAGTGTTCTCTCACAGACCACAGTGTTCTCTCACAGACCACAGTGTTGTCTCACAGACCACAGTGTTCTCTCACAGACCAGTGTTATGTTACAGACCACAATGATCTTTCACAGACTAATGTTCTGTCACTGACCACATTGTTCTCTCACAGACCCCAGTATCCTCTCATACACCACAGTGTTCTCTCACAGACCACAATGTTCTCACACAGACCACAGTGTTCTCACACAGACCACAGTGTTCTCTCACAGACCACGGTGTTCTCTCACAGATCACATTGTTCTCTCACAGACCACGGTGTTCTGTCACAGACCAGAGTGTTCTCTCACAGACCACAGTGTTCTCTCACAGACCACAGTGTTTTCTCACAGACTACAGTGTTCTCAAACCACAGTGTTCTCTCACAGACCACAGTGTTCTCTTATAGACCACAATGTTCTCTCAAAGACCACACTGACGACATTGTTCTCTCACAGACCACAGTTCTCTCACAGACGACATTGTTCTCTCACAGACCACAGTGTTCTCTCACAGACCACAGTGTTCACACAGATCTCAGTGTTCCCACACAGTGTTCTCTCACAGACCACACAGACCAGTGTTCTCTCACAGTGTTCTCATCACAGTTCTCTCACCCACTCACAGACCACACTGTTCTCTCACAGACCACAGTGTTCTCTCACAGACCACAGTGTTCTTTCACAGACCAGAGTTCTCTCACAGACCACATTGTTCTCTCACAGACCACAGTGTTCTCTCACAGACCACAGTATGTTCTCACAGACCACAGTGTTCTCTCACAGACACCACAGTGTTCTCTCACAGACCACAATGTTCTCACACAAACCACAGTGTTCACAGACCACAGTGGTCTCTCACAGACCACAGTGTTCTCTCACAGACCACAGTGTTCTCTCAAAGAGTACAGTGTTCTCCCACAGACCACAGTGTTCTCCCACAGACAACAGTATTCTCTCACAGACCACAGTGTTCTCCCACAGACCACAGTGTTCTCTCACATACCACAGTGTTCTCTCACACACCACAGTGTTCACCCACAGACCATGGTGTTCTCTCAGACCACAGTGTTCTACCACAGACCACAGTGTTCTCCCACAGACCACAGTGTTCTCTCACACACCACAGTGTTCTCGCACAAACCACAGTGTGCTCCCACAGGCCACAGTGTTCTCCCACAGACCACAGTACTCTCCCACAGACCACAGAGTTCTCCCACAGACCACAGTGTTCTCCCACAGACCACAGTGTTCTCTCACACAACACAGTGTTCTCCCACAGACCAGAGTGTTCTCCCACAGACCACAGTGTTCTCCCACAGACCACAGTGTTCTCTCACAGACCACAGTGTTCTCTCAAAGAGTACGGTGTTCTCCCACAGACCACAGTGTTCTCTCACAGACCACAGTGTTCTCCCACAGACCACAGTGTTCTCTCACAGACCACAATGTTCTCCCACAGACCACAGTGTTCTCCCACAGACCACAGTGTTCTCTCACAGACCAGAGTGTTCTCCCACAGACAACAGTGTTCTCCCACAGACTACAGTGTTCTCTCACAGACCACAGTGTTCTCTCAAAGAGTACAGTGTTCTCTCACAGACCACAGTGTTCTCTCACAGACCACAGTGTTCTCTCACAGACCACAGTGTTCTCTCACAGACCACAATGTTCTCTCAAAGAGTACAGTGTTCTCCCACAGAGCACAGTCTTCTCTCAGACCACAGTGTTCTCTCAAAGAGTACAGTGTTCTCTCACAGACCACAGTGTTCTCTCACAGACCACAGTGCTCTCTCACAGACCACAATGTTTTCCCACAGACCACAGTGTTCTCTCACAGACCACAGTGTTTTCCCACAGACCACCGTGTTCTCTCACAGTCCACAGTGTTCTAGTGTTCTCTCACAGACCACAGTGTTCTCTCAAAGAGTACAGTGTTCTCCCACAGACCACAGTGTTCTCTCACAGACCAGAGTGTTCTCTCACAGACCACAGTGTTCTCTCACAGACCATAGTGGTCTCACAGACCACAGTGTTCTCCCACAGACCACAGTGTTCTCTCACAGATCACAGTGTTCTCCACAGACCACAGTGTTCTCTCAAAGAGTACAGTGTTCTCCCACAGACCACAGTGTTCTCTCACAGACCACAGTGTTCTCTCACAGACCACAATGTTCTCTCACAGACCACAGTGTTGTCTCACAGACCACAGTGTTCTCTCACAGACCACAGTGTTCTCTCACAGACCACAGTGTTCTCTCACAGACCACAGTGTTCTCCCACACACCACAGTGTTCTCTCACAGACCACAGTGTTCTCTCAAAGAGTACAGTGTTCTCCCACAGACTACAGTGTTCTCTCACAGACCACAGTGTTCTCTCACAGACCACAGTGTTCTCTCACAGACCACAGTGTTCTCTCACAGACCACAGTGTTGTCTCACAGACCACAGTGTTCTCTCACAGAGACCACAGTGTTCTCTCATACACCACAGTGTTCTCCCACAGACCACAGTGTTCTCCCACAGACCACAGTGTTCTCTCACAGACCACAGTGTTCTCTCACAGACCTCCCACAGTGTTCTCTCACAGACCAGAGTGTTCTCCAACAGACAACAGTGTTCTCCCACAGACCACAGTGTTCTCTCACAGACCACAGTGTTCTCTCACAGACCACAGTGTTCTCTCAAAGAGTATAGTGTTCTCTCAAAGAGTACAGTGTTCTCTCATAGACCACAGTGTTCTCTCACAGACCACAGTGTTCTCTCACAGACCACAATGTTCTCTCAAAGAGTACAGTGTTCTCCCACAGAGCACAGTCTTCTCTCAGACCACAGTGTTCTCTCAAAGAGTACAGTGTTCTCTCACAGACCACAGTGTTCTCTCACAGACCACAGTGCTCTCTCACAGACCACAATGTTTTCCCACAGACCACAGTGTTCTCTCACAGACCACAGTGTTTTCCCACAGACCACCGTTTTCTCTCACAGTCCACAGTGTTCTAGTGTTCTCTCACAGACCACAGTGTTCTCTCAAAGAGTACAGTGTTCTCCCACAGACCACAGTGTTCTCTCACAGACCACGGTGTTCTCTCACAGACCACAGTGTTCTCTCACAGACCATAGTGGTCTCACAGACCACAGTGTTCTCCCACAGACCACAGTGTTCTCTCACAGATCACAGTGTTCTCCACAGACCACAGTGTTCTCTCAAAGAGTACAGTGTTCTCCCACAGACCACAGTGTTCTCTCACAGACCACAGTGTTCTCCCACACACCACAGTGTTCTCTCACAGACCACAGTGTTCTCTCACAGACCACAGTGTACTCTCACAGACCACAGTGTTCTCTCACAGACCACAGTGTTCTCTCACAGACACCAGTGTTCTCCCACACACCACAGTGTTCTCTCACAGACCACAGTGTTCTCTCAAAGAGTACAGTGTTCTCCCACAGACTACAGTGTTCTCTCACGGACCACAGTGTTCTCTCACAGACCACAGTGTTCTCTCACAGACCACAGTGTTCTCTCACAGACCACAGTGTTGTCTCACAGACCACAGTGTTCTCTCACAGACTACAGTGTTCTCTCAAAGAGTACAGTGTTCTCCCACAGACCACAGTGTTCTCCCACAGACCACAGTGTTCTCTCACAGACCACAGTGTTCTCTCACAGACCACAGTGTTCTCTCACAGACCATAGTGTTCTCTCACAGACCACAGTGATCTCTAAGTTACTAAATACAGATGTTCAACACAACATTCATACACTAGTGTATAATATACATAAACTAGTGTATAATATACATACACTAGTGTATAATATACATACACTAGTGTATAATATACATACACTAGTGTATAATATACATACACTAGTGTATAATATACATACACTAGTGAATAATATACATACACTAGTGTATAATATACATACACTAGTGTATAATATACATAAACTAGTGTATAATATACATACACTAGTGTATAATATACATACACTAGTGTATAATATACATACACTAGTGTATAATATACATAAACTAGTGTATAATATACATACACTAGTGTATAATATACATACACTAGTGTATAATATACATACACTAGTGTATAATATACATACACTAGTGTATAATATACATACACTAGTGTATAATATACATACACTAGTGTATAATATTCATTCACTAGTGTATAATATACATACACTAGTGTATAACATACACTAGTGTATAACATACACTAGTGTATAACATACACTAGTGTATAACATACACTAGTGTATAACATACACTAGTGTATAACATACACTAGTGTATAACATACACTAGTGTATAATATACATACACTAGTGTATAATATACATACACTAGTGTATAATATACATACACTAGTGTATAATATACATTCACTAGTGTATAATATACATAAACTAGTGTATAACATACATACACTAGTGTATAATATACATACACTAGTGTATAATATACATACACTAGTGTATAATATACATACACTAGTGTATAATATACATACACTAGTGTATAATATACATACACTAGTGTATAATATTCATTCACTAGTGTATAATATACATAAACTAGTGTATAATATACATACACTAGTGTATAATATACATACTCTAGTGTATAATATACATACACTAGTGTATAATATACATAAACTAGTGTATAATATACATACACTAGTGTATAATATACATACATTAGTGTATAATATACATACACTAGTGTATAATATACATACACCTGTGTATAATATACATACACTAGTGTATAATATACATAAACTAGTGTATAATATACATACACTAGTGTATAATATACATACACTAGTGTATAATATACATACACTAGTGTATAATATACATACACTAGTGTATAATATACATAAACTAGTGTATAATATACATACACTAGTGCATAATATACATAAACTAGTGTATAATATACATACACTAGTGTATAATATACATACACTAGTGTATGATATACATACACTAGTGTATAATATACATACACTAGTGTATAATATACATACACTAGTGTATAATATACATACACTAGTGTATAATATTCATTCACTAGTGTATAATATACATAAACTAGTGTATAATATACATACACTAGTGTATAATATACATACACTAGTGTATAACATACATACACTAGTGTATAATATACATACACTAGTGTATAATATACATACATTAGTGTATAATATACATACGCTAGTGTATAATATACATAAACTAGTGTATAATATACATACACTAGTGTATAATATACATACACTAGTGTATAATATACATACACTAGTGTATAATATTCATTCACTAGTGTATAATATACATAAACTAGTGTATAATATACATACACTAGTGTATAATATTCATTCACTAGTGTATAATATACATAAACTAGTGTATAATATACATACACTAGTGCATAATATACATACACTAGTGTATAATATACATACACTAGTGTATAATATATATAAACTAGTGTATAATATACAAACTAGTGTATAATATACATACACTAGTGTATAATATACATACACTAGTGTATAATATACATAAACTAGTGTATAATATACACTAGTGTATAATATACATACAGTAGTGTATAATATACATAAACTAGTGCATAATATACATACACTAGTGTATAATATACATGCACTAGTGTATAATATACATACACTAGTGTATAATATACATACACTAGTGTATAATATACATAAACTAGTGTATAATATACATACACTAGTGTATAATATACATACACTAGTGTATAATATACATACACTAGTGTATAATATACATACACTAGTGTATAACATTCATTCACTAGTGTATAATATACATACACTAGTGTATAATATACATAAACTAGTGTATAATATACATACACTTGTGTATAATATACATAAACTAGTGTATAATATACACTAGTGTATAATATACATACACTAATGTATAATATACATAAAGTAGTGTATAATATACATACACTAGTGTAAAACATACATACACTAGTGTATAATATACATACACTAGTGTATAATATACATAAACTAGTGTATAATATACATACACTTGTGTATAATATACATAAACTAGTGTATAATATACACTAGTGTATAATATACATACACTAATGTATAATATACATAAAGTAGTGTATAATATACATACAC
The DNA here is from genome assembly GCF_038502225.1 of Cherax quadricarinatus. Lineage (NCBI taxonomy): Eukaryota > Metazoa > Arthropoda > Malacostraca > Decapoda > Parastacidae > Cherax > Cherax quadricarinatus. The sequence continues at coordinate 25,527,956 of NC_091353.1, forward strand.
TAGTGTAAAACATACATACACTAGTGTATAATATACATACACTAGTGTATAATATACATAAACTAGTGTATAATATACATACACTAGTGTATAATATACATAAACTAGTGTATAATATACACTAGTGTATAATATACATACACTAGTGTATAATATACATAAACTAGTGTATAATATACATACACTAGTGTATAATATACATGCACTAGTGTATAATATACATACACTAGTGTATAATATACATACACTAGTGTATAATATACATAAACTAGTGTATAAGATACATACACCTGTGTATAATATACACTAGTGTATAATATACATGCACTAGTGTATAATATACATACACTAGTGTATAATATACATACACTAGTGTATAATATACATAAACTAGTGTATAATATACATACACTAGTGTATAATATGCATACACTAGTGTATAATATACATACACTAGTGTATAATATACATACACTAGTGTATAATATTCATTCACTAGTGTATAATATACATAAACTAGTGTAAAAGATACATACACTAGTGTATAATATACATACACTAGTGTATAATATACATAAACTAGTGTATAATATACATACACTAGTGTATAATATACATAAACTAGTGTATAATATACACTAGTGTATAATATACATACACTAGTGTATAATATACATAAACTAGTGTATAATATACATACACTAGTGTATAATATACATGCACTAGTGTATAATATACATACACTAGTGTATAATATACATAGTGTACAATATACATAAACTAGTGTATAAGATACATACACCTGTGTATAATATACATACACTAGTGTATAATATATATACACTAGTGTATAATATACATACACTAGTGTATAATATACATACACTAGTGTATAATATACATACACTAGTGTATAATATACATAAACTAGTGTATAATATACATACACTAATGTATAATATACATACACATGTGTATAATATACATACACTAGTGTATAATATACATATACCTGTGTATAATATACATACACTAGTGTATAATATACATACACCTGTGTATAATATACATACACTAGTGTATAATATACATACACCTGTGTATAATATACATACACTAGTGTATAATATATATACACTAGTGTATAATATACATAAACTAGTGTATAATATACATACACTAGTGTATAATATACATACACTAGTGTATAATATACATACACCTGTGTATAATATACATACACTAGTGTATAATATACATACACCTGTGTATAATATACATACACTAGTGTATAATATACATACACCTGTGTATAATATACATACACTAGTGTATAGTATATATACACTAGTGAATAATATACATACACTAGTGTATAATATACATACACTAGTGTATAATACATATACACTAGTGTATAATATACATATACTAGTGTATAATATACATACACTAGTGTATAATATACATACACTAGTGTATAATATACATACACTAGTGTATAATATTCATTCACTAGTGTATAATATACATACACTAGTGTATAATATACATACACTAGTGTATAATATACATACACTAGTGTATAATATACATACACTAGTGTATAATATACATACACTAGTGTATAATATACATACACTAGTGTATAATATTCATTCACTAGTGTATAATATACATACACTAGTGTATAATATACATACACTAGTGTATAATATTCATTCACTAGTGTATAATATACATACACTAGTGTATAATATACATACACTAGTGTATAATATTCATTCACTAGTGTATAATTTTCATTCACTAGTGTATAATATACATACACTAGTGTATAATATACATACACTAGTGTATAATATTCATTCACTAGTATATAATATACATACACTAGTGTATAATATACATACACTAGTGTATAATATTCATTCACTAGTGTATAATATACATACACTAGTGTATAATATACATACACTAGTGTATAATATTCATTCACTAGTGTATAATATACATACACTAGTGTATAATATACATACACTAGTGTATAATATTCATTCACTAGTGTATAATATACATACACTAGTGTATAATATACATACACTAGTGTATAATATTCATTCACCAGTGTATAATATACATACACTAGTGTATAATATACATACACTAGTGTATAATATACATACACTAGTGTATAATATTCATTCACTAGTGTATAATATACATACACTAGTGTATAATATACATACACTAGTGTATAATATTCATTCACCAGTGTATAATATACATACACTAGTGTATAATATACATACACTAGTGTATAATATTCATTCACTAGTGTATAATATACATACACTAGTGTATAATATACATACACTAGTGTATAATATTCATTCACTAGTGTATAATATACATACACTAGTGTATAATATACATACACTAGTGTATAATATACATACACTAGTGTATAATATACATACACTAGTTTATAATATACATACACTAGTGTATAATATACATACACTAGTGTATAATATTCATTCACTAGTGTATAATATACATACACTAGTGTATAATATACATACACTAGTGTATAATATTCATTCACTAGTGTATAATATACATACACTAGTGTATAATATACATACACTAGTGTATAATATTCATTCACTAGTGTATAATATACATACACTAGTGTATAATATACATACACTAGTGTATAATATTCATTCACTAGTGTATAATATACATACACTAGTGTATAATATACATACACTAGTGTATAATATTCATTCACTAGTGTATAATATACATACACTAGTGTATAATATACATACACTAGTGTATAATATACATACACTAGTGTATAATATACATACACTAGTTTATAATATACATACACTAGTGTATAATATACATACACTAGTGTATAATATTCATTCACTAGTGTATAATATACATACACTAGTGTATAATATACATACACTAGTGTATAATATTCATTCACTAGTGTATAATATACATACACTAGTGTATAATATACATACACTAGTGTATAATATTCATTCACTAGTGTATAATATACATACACTAGTGTATAATATACATACACTAGTGTATAATATTCATTCACTAGTGTATAATATACATACACTAGTGTATAATATACATACACTAGTGTATAATATTCATTCACTAGTGTATAATATACATACACTAGTGTATAATATACATACACTAGTGTATAATATACATACACTAGTGTATAATATTCATTCACTAGTGTATAATATACATACACTAGTGTATAATATTCATTCACTAGTGTATAATATTCATTCACTAGTGTATAATATACATACACTAGTGTATAATATTCATTCACTAGTGTATAATATACATACACTAGTGTATAATATACATACACTAGTGTATAATATTCATTCACTAGTGTATAATATACATACACTAGTGTATATTATACATACACTAGTGTATAATATTCATTCACTAGTGTATAATATACATACACTAGTGTATAATATACATACACTAGTGTATAATATTCATTCACTAGTGTATAATATACATACACTAGTGTATAATATTCATTCACTAGTGTATAATATACATACACTAGTGTATAATATTCATTCACTAGTGTATAATATACATACACTAGTGTATAATATTCATTCACTAGTGTATAATATACATACACTAGTGTATAATATACATACACTAGTGTATAATATACATACACTAGTGTATAATATTCATTCACTAGTGTATAATATACATACACTAGTGTATAATATACATACACTAGTGTATAATATTCATTCACTAGTGTATAATATACATACACTAGTGTATAATATTCATTCACTAGTGTATAATATACATACACTAGTGTATAATATACATACACTAGTGTATAATATACATACACTAGTGTATATTATTCATTCACTAGTGTATAATATACATACACTAGTGTATAATATACATACACTAGTGTATAATATTCATTCACTAGTGTATAATATACATACACTAGTGTATAATATACATACACTAGTGTATAATATACATACACTAGTGTATAATATTCATTCACTAGTGTATAATATACATACACTAGTGTATACTATACATACACTAGTGTATAATATACATACACTAGTGTATAATATTCATTCACTAGTGTATAATATACATACACTAGTGTATAATATACATACACTAGTGTATAATATACATACACTAGTGTATAATATACATACACTAGTGTATAATATACATTAAGTTTGGAATAACTTCATAATAACAAAGTTATTATGTGAGTACAATAAGATCTCATTTAGGATTTTACATAACTTCTAATTTTGCAGATCTTAACATCTCACTCACAATAAATAATGATAATGATGTTTATAATGATAATGAACAGTAATAATAATGACACTACTACTAATAATAATAATATTACTACTAATACCACTACTACCACTACTGCTGCTACTACTATTACTAGTAAAAATATTACTGTACTACTACTACTACTAATAATAATAATGACGATACTACTACTACTACTAATACTACTACTAGTATTGTTGTTACTACTACTACTACTACTAATAATAATAATGATAGTACTGCTGTTACTACTACTACTACTACTACTACTACTAATAATAATAATAATAATAATAATAAGAATAACCTTGTACAGTTCAGGAGCAGCATAGGGAGGTGAGCCACAGAAAGTGCTCAGTTGTTGTTGAAGATTACTGACTCTGGTGGAGAAGCCAAAGTCTCCCAGCTTGACCTGACCAGGACCTGCTAGGAACACGTTCTCCGCCTTGATGTCACGATGTATGATGGACAACCCATGCTGTGGGTGGTGTCACACATGTTAGCTGATGCTGTGGGTGGTGTCAGAGATGTTAGTTGATGCTGTGAGTGACGTTACACATGTTAGCTGATGCTGTGAGTGATGTTACACATGTTAGCTGATGTCAGAGATGTTAGATGATACTGTGGGTGATGCCAGAGATGTCAGGTGATGCTGTTGGTGATATCAGAGATGTCAGGTGTTTACACATCTTTTCAAAAAAATTAATTTATCCTCTAAGGGTCATATTCCTAGAGACTATCACAAGAACCTAATCTTAACGTTGTGACAGTGTATTTCCTGAGCTAGGTAAGGTGAGACAGTAGGTACTGACCAGGTAGGTGACACAGAAGGTACTGACCAGGTAGGTGATGGCTGACAGTAGGTACTGAGCAGGTAGGTGATGGCTGACAGTAGGTACTGACCAGGTAGGTGATGGCTGACAGTAGGTACTGACCAGTTAGGTGATGGCTGACAGTAGGTACTGACCAGGTAGGTGATGGCTGACAGTAGGTACTGACCAGGTAGGTGATGGCTGACAGTAGGTACTGACCAGGTAGGTAATGGCTGACAGTAGGTACTGACCAGGTAGGTGATGGCTGACAGTAGGTACTGACCAGTTAGGTGATGGCTGACAGTAGGTACTGACCAGGTAGGTGATATCTGAGAGACAGTAGGTACTGACCAGGTAGGTGATGTGAGACACTAGGTACTGACCAGGTAGGTGATGTGAGACACTAGGTACTGACCAGGTAGGTGAGGTGAGACAGTAGGTAGGTACTGACCAGGTAGGTGATGGCTGACAGTAGGTACTGACCAGGTAAGTGACTGCTGAGAGCACCTGAGTGAAGACCTTAGCTGAGTCGTTCTCAGGTAGTCTACCTTCTGCTGTGACACGATTAAAGAGTTCTCCTCCAGGAGCAAACTCCAGCACCAAGTGAATCCTGGAGAGTGTCTCCACCACCTCGAACAACCTGCGTGTTGTGGAACCTCTTAGTCTCTCTATCTCTCTTAAATGATTGTCTGGGTACTATCTCACTCCCTCACACTCTCTCACATACCAAGACACTCACACAAAACATAAACCAATATACAACAACAACACAACAGAATCAAACCTTTTATCCAGGTTTATAAACAACATACACAATGTAAGACAGAATACAAGAAATAAAAACACTATATATATATATATATATATATATATATATATATATATATATATATATATATATATATATATAGATATATATATATATATATATATAAGTGAAAATTTGTGTATGCAATAATTTCGCCAAAATCATTCTGAACCTAACGAATACAATATATTTCATTGTATTTGTTTAGTATTAAATTACTGTAAACAAATCTAAAATATATTTAGTTGGGTTAGGCTAAAATAAATTGCTTTTGTTATAATAAGGTTAGGTAAGTTTTCTAAGATTCTTTTGGTGCAAAATTAAATTTGTTTACATTAACATTAATGAAAAATATATATCTTTAAACGTATTAAAGAAAATTTCAGAAAGGACTTAATTTTAAATGAGTTCTTGCTAATTGGCCAGTTTTACATATTCGGCACGACATATATATAAATATATATATATATATATATATATATATATATATATATATATATATATATATATATAGATATATATATATATATATATATATATATATATATATATATATATATATATATATATATATATATATATATATACATGAGAGGGTACACGCAGAGCACGTGTGTTGTGTGGGTAGGAAGACGTACAAATTAATAATTTTGTAAATAAAGCTTGTACAGAGTACAAAAAGATTCGTGATTGTACTCTCTCTCCCTCTCTTTTTCTACCATTCACCCTGCCACCCACCCACCCATCCCCTGCCATTCACTCACCCAGGCACCCACCCACCCCCTGCCATTCACTCACCCTGGCACCCACCCACCCTGTCACCCACCCATCCCCTGCCATTCACCCACCCTGGCACCTACCCACCCTGCCATCCACCCACACCCTGCCATTAACTCACTCTGGAACCCACCCATCCCCTGCCACCCACTTATCCTGCCACCCACTTATCCTGCCACCCAATCACCCTTGCCACCCACTCACCCTGCCACCCACCAACCCTACCACCCACCCAACCTGCCACTCATCCACCCTGACACCCACCCACCCTGCCACAAACTCACCCTGCCACCCACCCCCTGCCATTCACCCACCCTGCCACCCACCCACACCCTGCCATTAACTCACCCTGGCACCCACCCACCCCCTGCCACCCACCCATCCCCTGCCATCCACTCACCCTGCCACGCAATCACGCTTGCCACCCACTCACCATGCTGCCACCCACTCACCATGCTGCCACCCACTCACCATGCTGCCACACACCCACCATGCCACCCACCCACCCTGCCACCCACCCACTCTGCCACCCACACACCCTGCCACGCACCCACCCTGCCACCTACTCACCCTGTCACCCATCCACCCTGACACCAACCCGCCCCGCCACCCACCCACCATGTTGCCTGCCACTCACCATGCTGCCACCTACCCACCATGTTGCCACCCACCCATAATGACACCCACCCACCCTAGCACCCACTCACCCCTGCCACCCACTCACCCTCCCTGCCACCGAACTTCCCACCCTGCCACCAACTCACCCTGCCATCCACTCACCCTGCCACGCACCCTGCAACCCACTCACCCTGCCACCCACCCACAATGCCACCTACTCACCCTGCCACGCACCCTGCAACCCACTCACCCTGCCACCCACCCACAATGCCACCTACTCACCCTGCCACCCATCCACCCTACCAGCAACCCACCCCGCCACCCTCCCACTCTGCCACCGACTCACCCTGCCACCCACCCACCCTGCCATCCACACTGCAACCCAGTCACCCTGCCACGCACCCACCCTGCCACCTACTCACCCTGTCACCTATCCACCCAGACACCAACCCACCCTGCCACACACTTTGCCACCCACCCACCCCCTGTCACACACTCACCCTGTCACCCACCTACCCTAGCCACCCACCCACCCCTACCAACCACTCACCCTGCCACCCACCCACCCTGATACCCACCAACCCACACTGCCACCCACCAACCCCTCACACCCACCCACCCTGTCACCCACCCACCCTAGCACCCACTCACACCTGCCACCTACTTGCCCTGCCACCGATCCACCCTGACACCGACACACCCTGTCACCCACCCACCCTGCCACCCACCCACCCTGACACCAACCCACCCTGCCACCCATTCACACTGACACCCACCCGCCTCCTGCCACCCATCCTGCCACCCACCAACCCATGACACCCACCCACCCTGTCACCCACCCACCCTGCCACCTACCCACCCTGCCACCCAACCTCCCACCCACCCACCCTGCCACCCAACCTCCCATCCACCCAGCCTGCCACCTACTCACCCTGCCACCCACTCACCCGATAATGTTAGGGTGCGCCACAACCCACCCACCCACCATGCCACCCACTCATCCTGCCACCCACTCATCCTGCCACCCACTCACCCTGCCACCCACTCACCTGATAATGTTAGGGTGCGCCACAACCTCCCACCCACCCACCCTACCACTCACTCACCCTGCCACCCACTCACCTGATAATGTTAGCGTGCGCCACAACATCCCAACCTCCCACCCTCTCACCCTGCCACCTACCCACCCTGCCACCCACTCACCTGATAATGTTAGGGTGCGCCACAACCTTGCACCCACTCACCCTGCCACCCACTCACCCTGCCACCTACTCACCCTGCCACCCACTCACCTGATAATGTTTGGGTGCGCCACAACCTCCCACCCACCCATTCTGCCAGCCACTCACCCTGCCACCCACTCACCTGACAATGTAAGGGTGCGCCACAACCTCCCACCCACCCACCCTGCCACCCACACACCCTGCCACCCACTCACCTGATAATGTTAGGGTGCACCACAACCTCCCACCCACCCACCCTGCCACCCACTCACCATGCCACCTACTCACCCTGCCACATACTTACCTGATAATGTTAGGGTGCGCCACAACCTCCCACCCACCCACCCTGCCAGCCACTTACCCTGCCACCTACTCACCCTGCCACCCACTCACCTGATAATGTTAGGGTGCGCCACAACCTCCTACCCACCCACCCTACCACCCACCCACCCTACCACCCACTCACCCTGCCACCTACTCACCCTGCCACCCACTCACCTGATAATGTTAGGGTGCGCCACAACATCCATGTTAGAGATCTCTCTGGCCAGCATCCTTTGTGTCTTCTGGTCTAATTTAGACTTGTCTATCACCTTCACAGCCACCTTGTCTGTAGACACAACACAGTAACAATGACTCTTATTACAATGAGCGTTTGTCTCAGTCTCACAATATTTCAGTGAGGAGAGTGCCTGCACTCTGAAGGATGAGTGAGGATGTTACAGTCCTGCAGGTTGGAAGTACAGTGCCTGCACTCTGAAGGATGAGTGAGGATGTTACAGTCCTGCAGGTTGGAAGTACAGTGCCTGCACTCTGAAGGATGAGTGAGGATGTTACAGTGCTGTAGGTGGGAAGTACAGTGCCTGCACTCTGAAGGATGAGTGAGGATGTTACAGTGCTGTAGGTGGGAAGTACAGTGCCTGCACTCTGAAGGATGAGTGAGGATGTTACAGTGCTGTAGGTGGGAAGTACAGTGCCTGCACTCTGAAGGATGAATGAGGATGTTACAGTGCTGTAGGTGGGAAGTACAGTGCCTGCACTCTGAAGGATGAGTGAGGATGTTACAGTGCTGTAGGTGGGAAGTACAGTGCCTGCACTCTGAAGGATGAATGAGGATGTTACAGTGCTGTAGGTGGGAAGTACAGTGCCTGCACTCTGAAGGATGAATGAGGATGTTACAGTGCTGTAGGTGGGAAGTACAGTGCCTGCACTCTGAAGGATGAATGAGGATGTTACAGTGCTGTAGGTGGGAAGTACAGTGCCTGCACTCTGAAGGATGAGTGAGGATGTTACAGTGCTGTAGGTGGGAAGTACAGTGCCTGCACTCTGAAGGATGAGTGAGGATGTTACAGTGCTGTAGGTGGGAAGTACAGTGCCTGCACTCTGAAGGATGAGTGAGGATGTTACAGTGCTGTAGGTGGGAAGTACAGTGCCTGCACTCTGAAGGATGAATGAGGATGTTACAGTCCTGGAGGTGGGAAGTACAGTGCCTGCACTCTGAAGGATGAGTGAGGATGTTACAGTCCTGGAGGTGGGAAGTACAGTGCCTGCACTCTGAAGGATGGGCGAGGATGTTACAGTCCTGGAGGTGGGAAGTACAGTACCTGCACTCTGAAGGATGGGTGAGGATGTTACAGTCCTGGAGGTGGGAAGAACAGTGCCTGCACCCTGAAGGATGGGCGAGGATGTTACAGTCCTGGAGGTGGGAAGTACAGTGCCTGCACTCTGAAGGATGAGTGAGGATGTTACAGTCCTGGAGGTGGGAAGTACAGTGCCTGCACTCTGAAGGATGAGTGAGGATGTTACAGTCCTGGAGGTGGGAAGTACAGTGCCTGCACTCTGAAGGATGGGCGAGGATGTTACAGTCCTGGAGGTGGGAAGTACAGTACCTGCACTCTGAAGGATGGGTGAGGATGTTACAGTCCTGGAGGTGGGAAGAACAGTGCCTGCACCCTGAAGGATGGGCGAGGATGTTACAGTCCTGGAGGTGGGAAGTACAGTACCTGCACTCTGAAGGATGGGTGAGGATGTTACAGTCCTGGAGGAGGGAAGTACAGTGCCTGCACTCTGAAGGATGGGTGAGGATGTTACAGTCCTGGAGGTGGGAAGCACAATGCCTACACTCTGAAGGATGGGCGAGGATGTTACAGTCCTGGAGGTGGGAAGTACAGTGCCTGCACTCTGAAGGATGGGCGAGGATGTTACAGTCCTGGAGGTGGGAAGTACAGTGCCTGCACTCTGAAGGATGGGCGAGGATGTTACAGTCCTGGAGGTGGGAAGTACAGTGCCTGCACTCTGAAGGATGAGTGAGGATGTTACAGTCCTGGAGGTGGGAAGTACAGTGCCTGCACTCTGAAGGATGAGTGAGGATGTTACAGTCCTGGAGGTGGGAAGTACAGTGCCTGCACTCTGAAGGATGGGCGAGGATGTTACAGTCCTGGAGGTGGGAAGTACAGTACCTGCACTCTGAAGGATTGGTGAGGATGTTACAGACCTGAAGGTGGGAAGAACAGTGCCTGCACTCTGAAGGATGGGCGAGGATGTTACAGTCCTGGAGGTGGGAAGTACAGTACCTGCACTCTGAAGGATGGGTGAGGATGTTACAGTCCTGGAGGAGGGAAGTACAGTGCCTGCACTCTGAAGGATGGGTGAGGATGTTACAGTCCTGGAGGTGGGAAGCACAATGCCTACACTCTGAAGGATGGGTGAGGATGTTACAGTCCTGGAGGTGGGAAGTACAGTGCCTGCACTCTGAAGGATGGGCGAGGATGTTACAGTCCTGGAGGTGGGAAGTACAGTACCTGCACTCTGAAGGATGGGTGAGGATGTTACAGTCCTGGAGGTGGGAAGAACAGTGCCTGCACCCTGAAGGATGGGCGAGGATGTTACAGTCCTGGAGGTGGGAAGTACAGTACCTGCACTCTGAAGGATGGGTGAGGATGTTACAGTCCTGGAGGAGGGAAGTACAGTGCCTGCACTCTGAAGGATGGGTGAGTATATTGCAGTCCTGGAGGTGGGAAGTACAGTGCCTGCACTCTGAAGGATAAGGATGCTACAGTCCTGGGGATGGGAAGTACAATGCCTGCACTCTGGAGGATGAGTGAGGATGTTACAGTCCTGGAAGTGGGAAGTACAGTGCCTGCACCCTGAAGGATTGGTGAGGATGTTACAATCCTGGAGGAGGGAAGTACAGTGCCTGCGCTCTGAAGGATGGGTGAGGATGTTACAGTCCTGGAGGTGGGAAGTACAGTGCCTGCACTCTGAAGGATTGGTGAGGATGTTACAATCCTGGAGGAGGGAAGTACAGTGCCTGCGCTCTGAAGGATGGGTGAGGATGTTACAATCCTTGAGGTGGGAAGTACAGTGCCTGCACTCTGAAGGATGAGTGAGGATGTTACAGTCCTGGAGGTGGAAAGTACAGTGCCTGCACTCTGAAGGATGAGTGAGGATGTTACAGTCCTGGAGGTGGGAAGTACAGTACCTGCACTCTGAAGGATGAGTGAGGATGTTACAGTCCTGGAGGTGGAAAGTACAGTGCCTGCACTCTGAAGGATGAGTGAGGATGTTACAGATGTTACAGTACCTGGAAGGATGGGAAGTTACAGTCCTGGTGGTGGGACAGTGCCTGCACTCTGGAGGATGAGTGAGGATGTTACAGTACTGGAGGTGGGAAGTACAGTGCCTGCACTCTGGAGGATGGGTGAGGTACACTACACAGTGTTGAGGTACACTACACAGTACTGAGGTACACTACACAGTGTTGAGGTACACTACACAGTGTTGAGGTACACTACACAGTACTGAGGTACACTACACAGTGTTGAGGTACACAGTGTTGAGGTACTACACAGGTACACTGTTGAGGTACACTACACAGTGTTGAGGTACACTACACAGTACTGAGGTACACTACACAGTGTTGAGGTACACTACACAGTACTGAGGTACACTACACAGTGTTGAGGTACACTACACAGTGTTGAGGTACACTACACAGTACTGAGGTACACTACACAGTGTTGAGGTACACTACACAGTGTTGAGGTACACTACACAGTACTGAGGTACACTACACAGTGTTGAGGTACACTACACAGTGTTGAGGTACACTACACAGTGTTGAGGTACACTACACAGTGTTGAGGTACACTACACAGTGTTGAGGTACACTACACAGTACTGAGGTACACTACACAGTGTTGAGGTACACTACACAGTACTGAGGTACACTACACAGTGTTGAGGTACACTACACAGTGTTGAGGTACACTACACAGTACTGAGGTACACTACACAGTGTTGAGGTACACTACACAGTGTTGAGGTACACTACACAGTACTGAGGTACACTACACAGTGTTGAGGTACACTACACAGTGTTGAGGTACACTACACAGTACTGAGGTACACTACACAGTACTGAGGTACACTACACAGTGTTGAGGTACACTACACAGTGTTGAGGTACACTACACAGTACTGAGGTACACTACACAGTGTTGAGGTACACTACACAGTAGGTACACTACACAGTGTTGAGGTACACTACACAGTGTTGAGGTACACTACACAGTGTTGAGGTACACTACACAGTACTGAGGTACACTACACAGTGTTGAGGTACACTACACAGTGTTGTGTTGAGGTACACTACACAGTACTGAGGTACACTACACAGTGTTGAGGTACACTACACAGTACTGAGGTACACTACACAGTACTGAGGTACACTGAGGTACACTACACAGTGTTGAGGTACACTACACAGTACTGAGGTACACTACACAGTGTTGAGGTACACTACACAGTGTTGAGGTACACTACACAGTACTGAGGTACACTACACAGTGTTGAGGTACACTACACAGTGTTGAGGTACACTACACAGTGTTGAGGTACACTACACAGTACTGAGGTACACTACACAGTGTTGAGGTACACTACACAGTGTTGAGGTACACTACACAGTGTTGAGGTACACTACACAGTGTTGAGGTACACTACACAGTGTTGAGGTACACTACACAGTACTGAGGTACACTACACAGTGTTGAGGTACACTACACAGTGTTGAGGTACACTACACAGTGTTGAGGTACACTACACAGTACTGAGGTACACTACACAGTACTGAGGTACACTACACAGTGTTGAGGTACACTACACAGTGTTGAGGTACACTACACAGTGTTGAGGTACACTACACAGTGTTGAGGTACACTACACAGTGTTGAGGTACACTACACAGTGTTGAGGTACACTACACAGTGTTGAGGTACACTACACAGTACTGAGGTACACTACACAGTACTGAGGTACACTACACAGTACTGAGGTACACTACACAGTGTTGAGGTACACTACACAGTGTTGAGGTACACTACACAGTGTTGAGGTACACTACACAGTGTTGAGGTACACTACACAGTGTTGAGGTACACTACACAGTACTGAGGTACACTACACAGTGTTGAGGTACACTACACAGTGTTGAGGTACACTACACAGTGTTGAGGTACACTACACAGTGTTGAGGTACACTACACAGTGTTGAGGTACACTACACAGTGTTGAGGTACACTACACAGTAATGAGGTACACTACACAGAGTTGAGGTACACTACACAGTGTTGAGGTACACTACACAGTGTTGAGGTACACTACACAGTGTTGAGGTACACTACACAGTGAGGTTACACAGAGGTACACTACACAGTGTTGAGGTACACTACACAGTGTTGAGGTACACTACACAGTGTTGAGGTACACTACACAGTGTTGAGGTACACTACACAGTGTTGAGGTACACTACACAGTGTTGAGGTACACTACACAGTGTTGAGGTACACTACACAGTGTTGAGGTACACTACACAGTGTTGAGGTACACTACACAGTGTTGAGGTACACTACACAGTGTACACTGAGGTACACTACACAGTGTTGAGGTACACTACACAGTGTTGAGGTACACTACACAGTGTTGAGGTACACTACACAGTGTTGAGGTACACTACACAGTGTTGAGGTACACTACACAGTGTTGAGGTACACTACACAGTGTTGAGGTACACTACACAGTGTTGAGGTACACTACACAGTGTTGAGGTACACTACACAGTGTTGAGGTACACTACACAGTGTTGAGGTACACTACACAGTGTTGAGGTACACTACACAGTGTTGAGGTACACTACACAGTGTTGAGGTACACTACACAGTGTTGAGGTACACTACACAGTGTTGAGGTACACTACACAGTGTTGAGGTACACTACACAGTGTTGAGGTACACTACACAGTGTTGAGGTACACTACACAGTGTTGAGGTACACTACACAGTAATGAGGTACACTACACAGTGTTGAGGTACACTACACAGTGTTGAGGTACACTACACAGTGTTGAGGTACACTACACAGTGTTGAGGTACACTACACAGTAATGAGGTACACTACACAGTGTTGAGGTACACTACACAGTGTTGAGGTACACTACACAGTGTTGAGGTACACTACACAGTGTTGAGGTACACTACACAGTGTTGAGGTACACTACACAGTGTTGACACTACACAGTGTTGAGGTACACTACACAGTACTGAGGTACACTACACAGAGGTACACTACACAGTGTTGAGGTACACTACACAGTGTTGAGGTACACTACACAGTGTTGAGGTACACTACACAGTGTTGAGGTACACTACACAGTGTTGAGGTACACTACACAGTGTTGAGGTACACTACACAGTGTTGAGGTACACTACACAGTGTTGAGGTACACTACACAGTGTTGAGGTACACTACACAGTGTTGAGGTACACTACACAGTGTTGAGGTACACTACACAGTGTTGAGGTACACTACACAGTGTTGAGGTACACTACACAGTGTTGAGGTACACTACACAGTGAGGTACACTGAGGTACACTACACAGTGTTGAGGTACACTACACAGTGTACACTACACAGTGAGGTACACTACACAGTGTTGAGGTACACTACACAGTGTTGAGGTACACTACACAGTGTTGAGGTACACTACACAGTGTTGAGGTACACTACACAGTGTTGAGGTACACTACACAGTGTTGAGGTACACTACACAGTGTTGAGGTACACTACACAGTGTTGAGGTACACTACACAGTGTTGAGGTACACTACACAGTGTTGAGGTACACTACACAGTGTTGAGGTACACTACACAGTGTTGAGGTACACTACACAGTGTTGAGGTACACTACACAGTGAGGTTACACAGTGTTGAGGTACACTACACAGTGAGGTTGAGGTACACTACACAGTGAGGTACACTGAGGTACACTACACAGTGTTGAGGTACACTACACAGTGAGGTACACTGAGGTACACTACACAGTGTTGAGGTACACTACACAGTGTTGAGGTACACTACACAGTGTTGAGGTACACTACACAGTGTTGAGGTACACTACACAGTGTTGAGGTACACTACACAGTGTTGAGGTACACTACACAGTGTTGAGGTACACTACACAGTGTTGAGGTACACTACACAGTGTTGAGGTACACTACACAGTGTACACTGAGGTACACTACACAGTGTTGAGGTACACTACACAGTGTTGAGGTACACTACACAGTGTTGAGGTACACTACACAGTGTTGAGGTACACTACACAGTGTTGAGGTACACTACACAGTGTTGAGGTACACTACACAGTGTTGAGGTACACTACACAGTACTGAGGTACACTACACAGTGTTGAGGTACACTACACAGTGTTGAGGTACACTACACAGTGTTGAGGTACACTACACAGTGTTGAGGTACACTACACAGTGTTGAGGTACACTACACAGTGTTGAGGTACACTACACAGTGTTGAGGTACACTACACAGTACTGAGGTACACTACACAGTGTTGAGGTACACTACACAGTACTGAGGTACACTACACAGTACTGAGGTACACTACACAGTGTTGAGGTACACTACACAGTGTTGAGGTACACTACACAGTGTTGAGGTACACTACACAGTACTGAGGTACACTACACAGTGTTGAGGTACACTACACAGTACTGAGGTACACTACACAGTGTTGAGGTACACTACACAGTACTGAGGTACACTACACAGTGTTGAGGTACACTACACAGTGTTGAGGTACACTACACAGTACTGAGGTACACTACACAGTGTTGAGGTACACTACACAGTACTGAGGTACACTACACAGTGTTGAGGTACACTACACAGTACTGAGGTACACTACACAGTGTTGAGGTACACTACACAGTACTGAGGTACACTACACAGTACTGAGGTACACTACACAGTGTTGAGGTACACTACACAGTAATGAGGTACACTACACATTACTGAGGTGCACTACACAGTACTCAGGTACACTACACAGTACTCAGGTACACTACACAGTACTCAGGTACACTACACAGTACTCAGGTACACTACACAGTATTGAGGTACACTACACAGTGTTGAGGTACACTACACAGTACTGAGGTACACTACACAGTACTGAGGTACACTACACAGTGTTGAGGTACACTACACAGTGTTGAGGTACACTACACAGTACTGAGGTACACTACACAGTACTGAGGTACACTACACAGTACTGAGGTACACTACACAGTGTTGAGGTACACTACACAGTGTTGAGGTACACTACACAGTGTTGAGGTACACTACACAGTACTGAGGTACACTACACAGAGAGTACACTACACCGTGTTGAGGTACACTACACAGTTCTGAGGTACACTACACAGTAATGAGGTACACTACACAGTACTGAGGTACACTACACAGTGTTGAGGTACACTACACAGTACTGAGGTACACTACACAGTGTTGAGGTACACTACACAGAACTGAGGTACACTACACAGTGTTGAGGTACACTACACAGTACTGAGGTACACTACACAGTGTTGAGGTACACTACACAGTGTTGAGGTACACTACACAGTGTTGAGGTACACTACACAGTGTTGAGGTACACTACACAGTGTTGAGGTACACTACACAGTGTTGAGGTACACTACACAGTGTTGAGGTACACTACACAGTACTGAGGTACACTACACAGTGTTGAGGTACACTACACAGTGTTGAGGTACACTACACAGTGTTGAGGTACACTACACAGTACTGAGGTACACTACACAGTACTGAGGTACACTACACAGTACTGAGGTACACTACACAGTACTGAGGTACACTACACAGTGTTGAGGTACACTACACAGTACTGAGGTACACTACACAGTACTGAGGTACACTACACAGTGTTGAGGTACACTACACAGTACTGAGGTACACTACACAGTACTGAGGTACACTACACAGTGTTGAGGTACACTACACAGTGTTGAGGTACACTACACAGTACTGAGGTACACTACACAGTACTGAGGTACACTACACAGTACTGAGGTACACTACACAGTACTGAGGTACACTACACAGTACTGAGGTACACTACACAGTACTGAGGTACACTACACAGTGTTGAGGTACACTACACAGTACTGAGGTACACTACACAGTACTGAGGTACACTACACAGTGTTGAGGTACACTACACAGTACTGAGGTACACTACACAGTGTTGAGGTACACTACACAGTGTTGAGGTACACTACACAGTGTTGAGGTACACTACACAGTACTGAGGTACACTACACAGTACTGAGGTACACTACACAGTACTGAGGTACACTACACAGTACTGAGGTACACTACACAGTACTGAGGTACACTACACAGTACTGAGGTACACTACACAGTACTGAGGTACACTACACAGTGTTGAGGTACACTACACAGTGTTGAGGTACACTACACAGTACTGAGGTACACTACACAGTGTTGAGGTACACTACACAGTACTGAGGCACACTACACAGTACTGAGGTACACTACACAGTAATGAGGTACACTACACAGTGTTGAGGTTACTGAGGTACACTACACAGTGAGGTACACTGAGGTACACTACACAGTTACTGAGGTACACTACACAGTGTTGAGGCACACTACACAGTGTTGAGGTACACTACACAGTACTGAGGTTCACTACACAGGTACACTACACAGTACTGAGGTACACTACACAGTACTGAGGTACACTACACAGTACTGAGGTACACTACACAGTGTTGAGGTACACTACACAGTACTGAGGTACACTACACAGTACTGAGGTACACTACACAGTACTGAGGTACACTACACAGTACTGAGGTACACTACACAGTACTGAGGTACACTACACAGTACTGAGGTACACTACACAGTACTGAGGTACACTACACAGTGTTGAGGTACACTACACAGTACTGAGGTACACTACACAGTGTTGAGGTACACTACACAGTACTGAGGTACACTACAGTGTTACTGAGGTACACTACACAGTACTGAAGCACACTACACACTGCTGATGCATAGTACACAGTACTGAGGTACACTACAGTGTTACTGAGGTACACTACACAGTACTAAGGTACACTACAGTGTTACTGAGAAGCAGGCATGTATAACAGGAAAGGCACTGCACTGGATCAGAGAATACCTAAAAGGAAGGGAACAACCAGTGACGGTACGTGACGAGGTGTCAGAGTGGGCGCCTCTAGCGAGCGGAGTTCTATAAGGGTCAGTACTAGGGCCAGGGCTGTTTCTGGTATATGTGAATGACATGACAGAAAGGATAGATTCAGAGGTATCCCTGTTCGAAGACGATGTGAAACTAGTGCAGAGAATACGGATGAAGATCAGGTAAGATTACAAGGGGTTCTGAACAGACAAACGTGTTTCCACAAATGGCTCCTGGGGTTTAAAACCAACCAACTGAAAAGTCTTGAAGACAGGGGGAGGAAAAAGAAAACTTAGCACCAAAATAGTTGTATGACCGATCTGTATGACTCAAAATAATAGTAAAACAGTTAATGTTAACAATAGGGCAACGATCCCCTCTAAATTGACTAGGGTTACATCTACCTAGTATAACGTGAAAACGCGTGACGTTACGTTACGTTATCAACTCTCTATTTCTCTTCCTCTTCGTTGCTCTCTGTCTCTCTCTCCTCTCTCCCTCTCTTTCTCTCTTTATCCACGATTTTCATCCCTCCTTCGTGTATCGATTTACTTGCTGTCTATCTCACCCTGACCTGACCTTGTTCCTGCCAGCGTTGCCATGGCAGCTCAATGGCAACACAGGAATAGCCAGTAACACAAGCGGCAACCAATGGCAACAGAGGTATAAACACTGTGTCAGCACCAGCAATAGTGAGGCTGGCTACTAGCTGATAGTCTGTGTCAATATCAGTAACAGAGAGGCTGCTACTAGCTGACAGACTGTGTCAGCACCAACAATAGAGAGGCTGACAGTGTGTCAGCACCAGCAATAGAGAGGCTGACAGTGTGTCAGCACCAGCAATAGTGAGGTTGACTATTAACTGATAGTCCGTGTCAGCACCAGCAATAGTGAGGCTGACTACTAGCTGACAGTGTGTATTAGTACCAGCAAAATAGTGGATAGCTACTAGCTGATTGTGTCAGCACCAGCAATAGAGAAGCTGACTACTAGCCGACAGTCTGTGTCAGCACCAGCAATAGTGAGACTGGCAGTTTTTGTCAGAAGCAGCAATAGAGGCTGGCTACTGGCTGACAGTTTGTGTCAGCACCAGCAATAGGCTGGCTACTACCTGACAGTGCATGTCAGCACCAGCGAGGCTGGCAACTAACAGTCTGTGTCAGCACCAGCAAAAGATAGGCTGACCACTAGCTGACAGTGTGTGTGTCAGCACCAGCAACAAAGAGGCTGGCTACTAGCTGACAGTGTCAGCATAATTCGACATTCAGCATGGTTCACGAGGGGCCGTTCCAGACTATTTTACTAACTTTCTTCAGTAAAGCTTTTAAAACTGCTGATCACGATAAATAATTAGAGATTACTTGGATTTTAGTGAATCTTTTGAGAGTATCACACCAAAGACTGATAGAGTGGCAGTTCTTGGTGGGTGGAGTCATGGCTCACTAACAGGAAGCAGAGAGTCTGCAGGTAATGTTAGGTAAGATTCGTCAGGAAACAGGACGTGTTTCCTGACCCGGGTCTTAAGTCATATGATGACCTGCCGCTAGAGCTTTTGGTCATGTGACCGAGGTCTTCCACTGGCTTACCAGCCAGCGGTCTTCCACATTTTACCCTGGCTTACCAGCCAGGGTTAAATGGGGTGAAATCTGCGTGGGGGATCTTCAACAAGTGGCGTTCCACAAGGATCAGTTTTAGACCCATTGTTGTTCATAATGTACGTCAATGACTTGACGAGGAAATAACTAGTGATATGAGCAAATTCAATGATGATACAACAATAGGCAGGATAACTGATTCAGAGGATGATGTTACTGAACTTCAGAAGAATTTAGACAAGATCAGAAAAGTGGAAGACGCAGTTCAATGTAGCTAAATGCAAAGTCCTGAAGTTCGGGAAAGTAAATAACCCTAGTACTTATATACTAAATAATGCAGAACTTCCGTACTTGGTATTTATGTTAAGTAGCAACCTGAAGGTGATAAGACAGACTGTTACTGCTGGGTGTACACAATCCAACACACGAACCACAGCCTGGCTGGTCAGGTGCTGACTTTAGGTGTCTGTCCAGCTCTCTCTTGAGGACAGACAGGGGTCTATTGGCAATCCCATTTACGTATGCTGGGAGACAGTTGAACAATCTTGGGCCCCTGACACTTATTATCTTGTCTCTTAGTGTACTCACAGCGCTCTGCTTTTCGCTTTTCATTGGGGTTTTGTTGTACCGCCTACCCAGCCTTGCTTTAGTAGAGAGTGATTTTTGTGTGACGATATAACATAAGTCCCTCTAGGATTTTCCATGTGTAAATTATGATGCTTTTATTTCAAGGAATACAGTTCAAGTGACTTCAAACGGTCCCAGTAATTAAGGTAGTTGACTGTACTTATACGTGCACTGAAAGTTCTCTGTATATTTTCCAGAGTTGCAATTTATCCTGCCTTGAGTCGAGGGGCTGTTAGTGTACATCAGTACTCCAGCCTAGAGAGAACAAGTGACTTAAAGAGGATCATCGTTGGCTTGGCATCCCTAGTATTGAAAGTTCTCATTATCTATCCAATCATTTTTCTAGCAGACGTGGTAATGACAGTGTTGTGATGGTGGCAGTAGTGACTGTGAAGCAGTAAGGACACCTGCTCTACGAGTGAAGGGTTGACCAGCGTAGTGTGACTGTGCATGACCCGGGCAGCTTGGCTTCTCTCTCATACTCTCAACACTCTAGAATCTAGATCAGTGGTTGACACGGACGAGGGCAGGTCACTAGCTAATGGTCTCGAATATATTTGTCCTCAATAAACGCAATCAGAGCCATAGTGTATCTATACCAAACCCCTTCCACATTATAACCCACCGTAATCACTGAATGTATGCAGATAAATGGGTCAGAGAACCCACAAGTTGATAAATTAAACACATGTGCAACATCTGGGTATCTTTATTGAGGAATCTTTTCGGCACACAGTGGCTTCATCAGTCCTATACGAAGAAGACTGGTAAAGATCGACTCCAGGCTGAGGGACTGATCACCTCCAATA
The DNA here is from genome assembly GCF_038502225.1 of Cherax quadricarinatus. Lineage (NCBI taxonomy): Eukaryota > Metazoa > Arthropoda > Malacostraca > Decapoda > Parastacidae > Cherax > Cherax quadricarinatus. Next base: position 25,550,255 of record NC_091353.1, read on the forward strand.
CTATTTCTCCAACAATGATGGACTGATTACATTATCATCATTTCACTACTATACCTGCTGCCTTTCTATTTTTCGTTCTACTGTGTACTTAAATAAAATGTCACATTAGTTGCACTTGTGGCCTTTTACCTAATATATTGTTGGTAATTTAACCAAAATTAATACAAAATTTGTTTTATACTCCGATGTAGCTTGTATTTCCTCTAGTTTTCCATATTATAATAATAATAATAATAATAATAATAATAATAATAATAATAATAAGGAGGAGGGGTGTTAATGTTGCAGTTTGATATAACTGCAACATTAACACTAGTGTAAGTGCACCTCTGGCAAGACAGTCATGGAGTGAATGATCAAAGTTTTTCTTATTCAGGCCACCTTGCCTTGGTGGGAGACGGCCCATGTGTTAATAAATAATAATAATAATAATAATAATATTATCTCAGCATGATACATGGTTGTACAAAGGAGTATAACAATTGGGTGTACATACCAAAAGCCCATTTATATGCTGAGCATTTCCGGCAAACGCAGAGCATTTCGAGTAACTAAGAGAGACTTGTGCTCACTAGACATAATATTGTTTTCTGGGATCCCCAGAGGATTTGGTTTATATCCTCCTGGAGAATTACAGCGTCCTCAGTAGATGACGCTCTCATGCAAATTATAGTCGGCTCTTTAAACTATTTATATCTGTCAGACATAGCAACATCTTGTAATGACTTAGACACATGTGCAACACTTGGGGTATCTTTACTGAGGAAACGTTTCGCCACACAGTGGCTTAGTCAGTCCTAAAGATCAGAAGGAGTTTGAGGTAATCAATCCCTCAGCCTGAAGTCATGTAATCAGACAATGTTCAGGTTATCGTTCCTACGTGAATTAATGTGTTCACTGAGACGTGTTTCTTGCTGTTACACCCACGTATATTCTGTCACAACCTCCACAGAGGATAGTATAAACCCCAGCATTGACTGAGTCAATGTTCCTTAATTTCGTCCTAGTCAAATCTTTTATGGAAGTGCTGGTTGAGCTGGAGATTCTAGTGTTAGCTTGTGCGAGTACTTTAGAGACGTTCAGGTGACGTTGTATTCTGTACTTTGATTGCTAGCGCACTCAGCTCTCACACTGAGATCCGGAGGTCGATCCCCCGGTACGGCTGGAAAACATTAGGACGTGTTTCCATAAGAAACCTGCTGTCCCTGTTCACCCATCAGTAAAATAGGTACCTGGGTGTTAGTGGACTGTTGTGGGTCGCATCCTGGAACAAAACTGAACTAATTTGCGGGAAATGCTCAGCATAACAAGTGACTTTCTATATAGCAGTACGTCACTGATGTCAGCTATGGTCTGTATACCTTGTACATGTACGTACAGTACATAAACTGTCATATCATTATAAACATTCAGTGTAAGAAGGTGGACGCAACACTGGACTACATCAACCATGCGAGGTATTTCCGTAACCTCGTAACAGCGTTTAATACTGGGTAAGGCAGCGAGACGAGACTAAAATAGCGTCAGTTTGCGTCACAGTTGCGTCACTGACTTAAATACCATAACAAGCTGGGGGAGTTGTGAAGCTTCACACAACTGTGAGGCTTCCGTCCATACCAGGTGGTAATAGAGCCAGGGTTCACTAGTCGGTGTCTGCTGGTAATGAAATCCGGGTTCACAAGTGTCACTGGTAATGTAGCCAGGGTTCACTAGTTGGTGTCAGCTGGCAATGAAATCCAGGTTCACTAGTGTCAGCTGGTAATGTAGCCAAACTTCACTAGTGTCAGCAGGTAATGAAGCCAGGGCTCACTAGTGTCAGCTGGTAATGGAGCCAGGGTTCACTAGTTGGTGTCAGCTGGCAATGAAATCCAGGTTCAATAGTGTCAGCTGGTAATGAAGCTAGGGTTCACTAGTATCAGCTGGTAATAGGGCCAGGGTTTAGTGTCAGCTGGTAATGAAGCCAGGCTTCACTAGTATCAGCTGGTAATGAAGCCAGGCTTCACTAGTATCACCTGGCATTGAGGCCAGGGTTCACAAGTGTCAGCTGGTAATGAAGCCAGGGTTCACTAGTATCACCTGGCATTGAGGCCAGGGTTCACTAGTGTCAGCTGGTAATGAAGCCAGGGTTCACCAGTGTCAGCTGGTAATGAAGCCAGGGTTCACTAGTATCACCTGGCATTGAGGCCAGGGTTCACTAGTGTCAGCTGGTAATGAAGCCAGAGTTCACTAGTATCACCTGGCATTGAGGCCAGGGTTCACTAGTGTCAGCTGGTAATGAAGCCAGAGTTCACTAGTATCACATGGCATTGAGGCCAGGGTTCACAAGTGTCAGCTGGTAATGAAGCCAGGGTTCACTAGTATCACCTGGCATTGAGGCCAGGGTTCACTAGTGTCAGCTGGTAATGAAGCCAGAGTTCACTAGTATCACATGGCATTGAGGCCAGGGTTCACAAGTGTCAGCTGGTAATGAACTCAGGGTTCACAAGTGTCAGCTGGTAATGAAGCCAGGGTTCACCAGTGTCAGCTGGTAATGAAGCCAGGGTTCACTAATGTCAGCTGCTAATGAAGCCAGGGTTCAATAGTGTCAGCTGCTAATGAAGCCAGGGTTCACTAGTGTCAGTTGGTAATGAAGCCAGGGTTCACTAGTGTCAGCTGCCAATGAAGTCAGGGTTCACTAGTGTCAGCTGGTAATGAAGCCAGGGTTCACCACTGTCAGCTGGTAATGTAACCAGGGTTCACTAGTGTCAGCTGGTAATGAAGGAAGGGTTCACCAGTGTCAGCTGGTAATGAAGTCAGGGTTCACTAGTGTCAGCTGATAATGAAGCCAGAGTTCACTAGTGTCAGCCGGTAATGAAGTCAGGGTTCACTAGTGTCAGCCGGTAATGAAGTCAGGGTTCACTAGTGTCAGCTGGTAATGAAGGAAGGGTTCACCAGTGTCAGCTGGTAATGAAGTCAGGGTTCACTAGTGTCAGCTGGTAATGAAGCCAGGGTTCACTAGTGTCAGCTGGCAATAAAGCCAGGGTTCACTAGTGTCAGCTGGTAATAAAGCCAGGGTTCACTAGTGTCAGCTGGCAATGAAGCCAGGGTTCACTAGTGTCAGCTGGCAATGAAGCCAGGGTTCACTAGTGTCAGATGGTAATGAAGCCAGGGTTCACTAGTGTCAGCTGGCAATGAAGCCAGGGTTCACTAGTGTCAGCTGGTAATGAAGCCAGGGTTCACTAGTGTCAGCTGGTAATGAAGCCAGAGTTCACTAGTGTCAGGGTTCACTGGTAATGAAGCCAGGGTTCACTAGTGTCAGCTGGTAATGAAGCCAGGGTTCACTAGTGTCAGCTGGTAATGAAGCCAGGGTTCACTAGTGTCAGCTGGTAATGAAGCCAGGGTTCACTAGTGTCAGCTGGTAATGAAGCCAGGGTTCACTAGTGTCAGCTGGTAATGAAGCCAAGGTTCACTAGTGTCAGCTGGTAATAAGGCCAGGGTTTAGTGTCAGCTGGTAATAAAACCAGGGTTCACTAGTGTTAGCTGGTAATGAAGCCAGGGTTCACTAGTGTCAGCTCTTAATGAAGAAAGATTCACTAGTGTCAGCTGGTAATAAAGCCAGGGTTCACTTTTGTCAGCTGGTAATGAAGCCAGGGTTCACTTTTGTCAGCTGGTAATGAAGCCAGGGTTCTCCAATGTCAGCTGGTAATGAAACCAGGGTTCACCAGTGTCAGCTGGTAATGAAGCCAGGGTTCGCTAGTGTCAGCTGGTAATGAAACCAGGGTTCACTAGTGTCAGCTGGTAATGAAGCCAGGGTTCACTAGTGTCAGCTGGTAATGAAGCCAGGGTTCACTAGTGTCAGCTGGTAATGAAGCCAGGGTTCACTAGTGTCAGCTGGTAATGAAGCCAGGGTTCACTAGTGTCAGCTGGTAATGAAGCCAGGGTTCACTAGTGTCAGCTGGTAATGAAGCCAGGGTTCACTAGTGTCAGCTGGTAATGAAGCCAGGGTTCACTAGTGTCAGCTGGTAATGAAGCCAGGGTTCACTAGTGTCAGCTGGTAATGAAGCCAGGGTTCACTAGTGTCAGCTGGTAATGAAGCCAGGGTTCACTAGTGTCAGCTGGTAATGAAGCCAGGGTTCACTAGTGTCAGCTGGTAATGAAGCCAGGGTTCACTAGTGTCAGCTGGTAATGAAGCCAGGGTTCACTAGTGTCAGCTGGTAATGAAGCCAGGGTTCACTAGTGTCAGCTGGTAATGAAGCCAGGGTTCACTAGTGTCAGCTGGTAATGAAGCCAGGGTTCACTAGTGTCAGCTGGTAATGAAGCCAGGGTTCACCAGTGTCAGCTGGTAATGAAGCCAGGGTTCACTAGTGTAGGCTGGTAATGAAACCAGGGTTCACTAATGTCACCCGGTAATGAAGCACACTAGTGTCAGCTGGTAATGAAGACAGGGTTCACTAGTGTCAGCTGGTAATAAAGCCAGGGTTCACTAGTGTCAGCGGGTAATGAAGCCAGGGTTCACTAGTGTCAGCCGGTAATAAGGCCAGGATTTAGTGTCAGCTGGTAATGAAGCCAGGGTTCACTAGTGTCAGCTGGTAATGAAGCCAGGGTTCACTAGTGTCTGCTGGTAATGAAGCCAGGGTTCGCTGTGTCAAATGAAAGCCAGGGTTCACTAGTGTCAGCTGGTAATGAAGCCAAGGTTCACTAGTGTCAGCTGTTAATGAAGCCAAGGTTCAAGTGTCAGCTGGTAATGAAGCCAGGGTTCACTAGTGTCAGCTGGTAATGAAGCCAGGGTTCACTGGTAGTGTCAGCTGGTAATGAAGCCAGGGTTCACTAGTGTCAGCTGGTAATGAAGCCAGGGTTCACTAGTGTCAGCTGGTAATGAAGCCAGGGTTCCAGGTCAGCTTAATGAAGCCAAGGTTCACTAGTGTCAGCTGGTAATGAAGCCAGGGTTCACACTAGTGTCAGCTGGTAATGAAGCCAGGGTTCACTAGTGTCAGCTGGTAATGAAGCTGGTAATGAAGCCAGGGTTCACAGCTAGTGTCAGCTGGTAATGAAACCAGGGTTCCAGGGCTTCACTAGTGTCAGCTGGTAATGAAGCCAGGGTTCACTAGTAATGTCAGTGGTAATGAAGCCAGGGTTCACCAGTGTCAGCCGGTAATGAAGCTGCTGTAATGAAGCCAGGGTTCACCAGAAAGCCAGGGTGTCACCCGGTAATGAAGCCAGGGTTCACTAGTGTCAGCTGGTAATGAAGCCAGGGTTCACTAGTGTCAGCTGGTAATGAAGCCAGGGTTCCAGGGTTCACTAGTGTCAGCTGGTAATGAAGCCAGGGTTCACTAGTGTCAGCTGGTAATGAAGCCAGGGTTCACTAGTGTCAGCTGGTAATGAAGCCAGGGTTCACTGTCAGCTGGTCCAGGGTTCACTAGTGTCAGCTGGTGAAGCCAGGGTTCACTAGTGTCAGCTGGTAATGAAGCCAGGGTTCACTAGTGTCAGCTGGTAATGAAGCCAGGGTTCACTAGTGTCAGCTGGTAATGAAGGGTTCCAGGGTTCACTAGTGTCAGCTGGTAATGAAAAGCCAGGGTTCACTAGTGTCAGCTGGTAATGAAGCCAGGGTTCACTAGTGTCAGCTGGTAATGAAGCCAGGGTTCACTAGTGTCCAGCTGGTAATAAAGCCAGGGTTCACTAGTGTCTTCTGGTAATGAAGCCAGGGTTCACTAGTGTCAGCTGGCGATGAAGCCAGGGTTCACTAGTGTCTGCTGGTAATAAAGCCAGGGTTCACTAGTGTCTGCTGGTAATGAAGCCAGGGTTCACTAGTGTCAGCTGGTAATAAAGCCAGGGTTCACTAGTGTCTGCTGGTAATGAAGCCAGGGTTCACTAGTGTCAGCTGGTAATGAAGCCAGGGTTCACTAGTGTCAGCTGGTAATGAAGCCAGGGTTCACTAGTGTCAGCTGGTAATGAAGCCAGGGTTCACTAGTGTCAGCTGGTAATGAAGCCAGGGTTCACTAGTGTCAGCTGGTAATGAAGTCAGGGTTCATTAGTGTCAGCTGGTAATGAAGCCAGGGTTCACTAGTGTCAGCTGGTAAAGAAGCCAGGGTTCACTAGTGTCTGCTGGTAATGAAGCCAGGGTTCACTAGTGTCAGCTGGTAATAAAGCCAGGGTTCACTAGTGTCAGCTGGTAATGAAGCCAGGGTTCACTAGTGTCAGCTGGTAATGAAGCCAGGGTTCACTAGTGTCAGCTGGTAATGAAGCCAGGGTTCACTAATGTCAACCCGGTAAAGAAGCCAGGGTTCACTAGTGTTTGCTGGTAATAAAGCCAGGGTTCACTAGTGTCTTCTGGTAATGAAGCCAGGGTTCACTAGTGTCAGCTGGTAATGAAGCCAGGGTTCACTAGTGTCTGCTGGTAATAAAGCCAGGGTTCACTAGTGTCAGCTGGTAATAAAGCCAGGGTTCACTAGTGTCTGCTGGTAATGAAGCCAGGGTTCACTAGTGTCAGCTGGTAATGAAGCCAGGGTTCGCTAGTGTCTGCTGGTAATGAAGCCAGGGTTCGCTAGTGTCTGATGGTAATGAAGCCAGGGTTCACTAGTGTCAGCTGGTAATAAAGCCAGGGTTCACTAGTGTCAGCTGGTAATGAAGCCAGGGTTCACTAGTGTCAGCTGGTAATGAAGCCAAGGTTCACTAGTGTCAGCTGTTAATGAAGCCAAGGTTCACTAGTGTCAGCTGGTAATGAAGCCAGGGTTCACTAGTGTCAGCTGGTAATGAAGCCAAGGTTCACTAGTGTCAGCTGGTAATGAAGCCAAGGTTCACTAGTGTCAGCTGGTAATGAAGCCAGGGTTCACTAGTGTCAGCTGGTAATGAAGCCAGGGTTCACTAGTGTCAGCTGGTAATGAAGCCAGGGTTCACTAGTGTCAGCTGGTAATGAAGCCAAGGTTCACTAGTGTCAGCTGGTAATGAAGAGAGGGTTCACTAGTGTCAGCTGGTAATGAAGCCAGGGTTCACTAGCGTCAGCTGGTAATGAAGCCAGGGTTCGCTAGTGTCAGCTGGTAATGAAACCAGGGTTCACTAGTGTCGGCTGATAATGAAACCAGGGTTCACTAGTGTCAGCTGGTAATGAAGCCAGGGTTCACTAGTGTCAGCTGGTAATGAAGCCAGGGTTCACCAGTGTCAGCTGGTAATGAAACCAGGGTTAACTAGTGTCAGCTGGTAATGAAACCAGGGTTCACCAGTGTCAGCTGGTAATGAAGCCAGGGTTCACCAGTGTCAGCTGGTAATGAAACAAGGGTTCACCAGTGTCAGCCGGTAATGAAGCCAGGGTTCACCAGTGTCAGCCGGTAATGAAGCCAGAGTTCAACAGTGTCAGCTGGTAATGAAGCCAGGGTTCACCAGTGTCAGCCGGTAATGAAGCCAGGGCTCACCAGTGTCAGCTGGTAATGAAGCCAGAGTTCAACAGTGTCAGCTGGTAATGAAGCCAGGGTTCACCAGTGTCAGCCGGTAATGAAGCCAGGGTTCACCAGTGTCAGCTGGTAATGAAGCCAGGGTTCACCAGTGTCAGCTGGTAATGAAACCAGGGTTCACCAGTGTCAGCTGGTAATGAAACCAGGGTTCTCCAGTGTCAGCTGGTAACGAAGCCAGGGTTCACCAGCGTCAGCTGGGAATGAAGACAGGGTTCACCAGTGTCAGCTGGGAATGAAACCAGGGTTCACGAGTGTCAGTTGGTAATGAAGCCAGGGTTCACTTTTGTCAGCTGGTAATGAAGCCAGGGTTCACCAGTGTCAGCTGGGAATGAAGACAGGGCTCACCAGTGTCAGCTGGTAATGAAGCCAGAGTTCAACAGTGTCAGCCGGTAATGAAGCCAGGGCTCACCAGTGTCAGCTGGTAATGAAGCCAGAGTTCAACAGTGTCAGCTGGTAATGAAGCCAGGGTTCACCAGTGTCAGCCGGTAATGAAGCCAGGGCTCACCAGTGTCAGCTGGTAATGAAGCCAGAGTTCAACAGTGCCAGCTGGTAATGAAGTCAGGGTTCACTAGTGTCAGCTGGTAATGAAGCTAGGGTTCACTAGTATCAGCTGGTAATAGGGCCAGGGTTTAGTGTCAGCTGGTAATGAAGCCAGGCTTCACTAGTATCACCTGGCATTGAGGCCAGGGTTCACAAGTGTCAGCTGGTAATGAAGCCAGGGTTCACTAGTATCACCTGGCATTGAGGCCAGGGTTCACTAGTGTCAGCTGGTAATGAAACCAGGGTTCACCAGTGTCAGCTGGTAATGAAGCCAGGGTTCACTAGTATCACCTGGCATTGAGGCCAGGGTTCACTAGTGTCAGCTGGTAATGAAGCCAGAGTTCACTAGTATCACCTGGCATTGAGGCCAGGGTTCACTAGTGTCAGCTGGTAATGAAGCCAGAGTTCACTAGTATCACATGGCATTGAGGCCAGGGTTCACAAGTGTCAGCTGGTAATGAAGCCAGGGTTCACTAGTATCAACTGGCATTGAGGCCAGGGTTCACTAGTGTCAGCTGGTAATGAAGCCAGAGTTCACTAGTATCACATGGCATTGAGGCCAGGGTTCACAAGTGTCAGCTGGTAATGAACTCAGGGTTCACAAGTGTCAGCTGGTAATGAAGCCAGGGTTCACCAGTGTCAGCTGGTAATGAAGCCAGGGTTCACTAATGTCAGCTGGTAATGAAGCCAGGGTTCAATAGTGTCAGCTGGTAATGAAGCCAGGGTTCACTAGTGTCAGTTGGTAATAAAGCCAGGGTTCACTAGTGTCAGCTGCCAATGAAGTCAGGGTTCACTAGTGTCAGCTGGTAATGAAGCCAGGGTTCACCACTGTCAGCTGGTAATGTAACCAGGGTTCACTAGTGTCAGCCGGTAATGAAGTCAGGGTTCACTAGTGTCAGCTGGTAATGAAGGAAGGGTTCACCAGTATCAGTTGGTAATGAAGTCAGGGTTCACTAGTGTCAGCCGGTAATGAAGTCAGGGTTCACTAGTGTCAGCCGGTAATGAAGTCAGGGTTCACTAGTGTCAGCTGGTAATGAAGGAAGGGTTCACCAGTGTCAGCTGGTAATGAAGTCAGGGTTCACTAGTGTCAGCTGGTAATGAAGCCAGGGTTCACTAGTGTCAGCTGGCAATAAAGCCAGGGTTCACTAGTGTCAGCTGGTAATAAAGCCAGGGTTCACTAGTGTCAGCTGGTAATGAAGCCAAGGTTCACTAGTGTCAGCTGGCAATGAAGCCAGGGTTCACTAGTGTCAGATGGTAATGAAGCCAGGGTTCACTAGTGTCAGCTGGTAATAAAGCCAGGGTTCACTAGTGTCAGCTGGTAATAAAGCCAGGGTTCACTAGTGTCAGATGGTAATGAAGCCAGAGTTCACTAGTGTCAGCTGGTAATGAAGCCAGGGTTCACTAGAGTCAGCTGGTAATGAAGCCACGGTTCACTAGTGTCAGCTGGTAATGAAGCCAGGGTTCACTAGTGTCAGCTGGTAATGAAGTCAGGGTTCACTAGTGTCAGCTGGTAATGAAGCCAGGGTTCACCAGTGTCAGCTGGTAATGAAGCCAGGGTTCACTAGTGTCAGCTGGTAATGAAGCCAGAGTTCACAAGTGTCAGCTGGTAATGAAGACAGGGTTCACTAGTGTCAGCTGGCGATGAAGCCAGGGTTCACTAGTGTCAGCTGGTAATGAGGCCAGGGTTCACTAGTGTCAGCTGGTAATGAAGCCAGGGTTCACTAGTGTCAGCTGGTAATGAAGCCAGGGTTCACTAGTGTCAGCTGGTAATGAAGCCAGAGTTCACAAGTGTCAGCTGGTAATGAAGACAGGGTTCACTAGTGTCAGCTGGCGATGAAGCCAGGGTTCACTAGTGTCAGCTGGTAATGAAGCCAGGGTTCACTAGTGTCAGCTGGTAATGAAGCCAGGGTTCACTAGTGTCAGCTGGTAATGAAGTCAGGGTTCACTAGTGTCAGCTGGTAATGAAGCCAGGGTTCACCAGTGTCAGCTGGTAATGAAGCCAGGGTTCACTAGTGTCAGATGGTAATGAAGCCAGAGTTCACTAGTGTCAGCTGGTAATGAAGCCAGGGTTCACTAGTGTCAGCTGGTAATGAAGAAAGGGTTCACTAGTGTCAGCTGGTAATGAAGCCAGGGTTCACTAGTGTCAGCTGGTAATGAAGCCAGGGTTCACTAGTGTCAGATGGTAATGAAGCCAGAGTTCACTAGTGTCAGCTGGTAATGAAGCCAGGGTTCACCAGTGTCAGCTGGTAATGAAGCCAGGGTTCACTAGTGTCAGCTGGCAATGAAGCCAGGGTTCACTAGTGTCAGCTGGTAATAAGGCCAGGGTTCACTAGTGTCAGCTGGTAATGAAGCCAGGGTTCACTAGTGTCAGCTGGTAATGAAGCCAGGGTTCACTAGTGTCAGCTGGTAATGAAGCCAGAGTTCACAAGTGTCAGCTGGTAATGAAGACAGGGTTCACTAGTGTCAGCTGGCGATGAAGCCAGGGTTCACTAGTGTCAGCTGGTAATGAGGCCAGGGTTCACTAGTGTCAGCTGGTAATGAAGCCAGGGTTCACTAGTGTCAGCTGGTAATGAAGCCAGGGTTCACTAGTGTCAGCTGGTAATGAAGCCAGAGTTCACAAGTGTCAGCTGGTAATGAAGCCAGGGTTCACTAGTGTCAGCTGGCGATGAAGCCAGGGTTCACTAGTGTCAGCTGGTAATGAAGCCAGGGTTCACTAGTGTCAGCTGGTAATGAAGCCAGGGTTCACTAGTGTCAGCTGGTAATGAAGCCAGGGTTCACTAGTGTCAGCTGGTAATGAAGCCAGGGTTCACTAGTGTCAACTGGTAATGAAGCCAGGGTTCACTAGTGTCAGCTGGTAATGAAGCCAGGGTTCACTAGTGTCAGCTGGTAATGAAGCCAGGGTTCACTAGTGTCAGCTGGTAATGAAGCCAGGGTTCACTAATGTCACCCGGTAATGAAGCCAGGGTTCACTAGTGTCTGCTGGTAATAAAGCCAGGGTTCACTAGTGTCTTCTGGTAATGAAGCCAGGGTTCACTAGTGTCAGCTGGTAATGAAGCCAGGGTTCACTAGTGTCTGCTGGTAATAAAGCCAGGGTTCACTAGTGTCTGCTGGTAATGAAGCCAGGGTTCACTAGTGTCAGCTGGTAATAAAGCCAGGGTTCACTAGTGTCTGCTGGTAATGAAGCCAGGGTTCACTAGTGTCAGCTGGTAATGAAGCCAGGGTTCACTAGTGTCAGCTGGTAATGAAGCCAGGGTTCACTAGTGTCAGCTGGTAATGAAGCCAGGGTTCACTAGTGTCAACTGGTAATGAAGCCAGGGTTCACTAGTGTCAGCTGGTAATGAAGCCAGGGTTCATTAGTGTCAGCTGGTAATGAAGCCAGGGTTCACTAGTGTCAGCTGGTAAAGAAGCCAGGGTTCACTAGTGTCTGCTGGTAATGAAGCCAGGGTTCACTAGTGTCAGCTGGTAATAAAGCCAGGGTTCACTAGTGTCAGCTGGTAATGAAGCCAGGGTTCACTAGTGTCAGCTGGTAATGAAGCCAGGGTTCACTAGTGTCAGCTGGTAATGAAGCCAGGGTTCACTAATGTCACCCGGTAATGAAGCCAGGGTTCACTAGTGTTTGCTGGTAATAAAGCCAGGGTTCACTAGTGTCTTCTGGTAATGAAGCCAGGGTTCACTAGTGTCAGCTGGTAATGAAGCCAGGGTTCACTAGTGTCTGCTGGTAATAAAGCCAGGGTTCACTAGTGTCTGCTGGTAATGAAGCCAGGGTTCACTAGTGTCAGCTGGTAATAAAGCCAGGGTTCACTAGTGTCTGCTGGTAATGAAGCCAGGGTTCACTAGTGTCAGCTGGTAATGAAGCCAGGGTTCGCTAGTGTCTGCTGGTAATGAAGCCAGGGTTCGCTAGTGTCTGCTGGTAATGAAGCCAGGGTTCACTAGTGTCAGCTGGTAATAAAGCCAGGGTTCACTAGTGTCAGCTGGTAATGAAGCCAGGGTTCACTAGTGTCAGCTGGTAATGAAGCCAAGGTTCACTAGTGTCAGCTGTTAATGAAGCCAAGGTTCACTAGTGTCAGCTGGTAATGAAGCCAGGGTTCACTAGTGTCAGCTGGTAATGAAGCCAAGGTTCACTAGTGTCAGCTGGTAATGAAGCCAAGGTTCACTAGTGTCAGCTGGTAATGAAGCCAGGGTTCACTAGTGTCAGCTGGTAATGAAGCCAGGGTTCACTAGTGTCAGCTGGTAATGAAGCCAGGGTTCACTAGTGTCAGCTGGTAATGAAGCCAAGGTTCACTAGTGTCAGCTGGTAATGAAGAGAGGGTTCACTAGTGTCAGCTGGTAATGAAGCCAGGGTTCACTAGCGTCAGCTGGTAATGAAGCCAGGGTTCGCTAGTGTCAGCTGGTAATGAAACCAGGGTTCACTAGTGTCGGCTGATAATGAAACCAGGGTTCACTAGTGTCAGCTGGTAATGAAGCCAGGGTTCACTAGTGTCAGCTGGTAATGAAGCCAGGGTTCACCAGTGTCAGCTGGTAATGAAACCAGGGTTAACTAGTGTCAGCTGGTAATGAAACCAGGGTTCACCAGTGTCAGCTGGTAATGAAGCCAGGGTTCACCAGTGTCAGCTGGTAATGAAACAAGGGTTCACCAGTGTCAGCCGGTAATGAAGCCAGGGTTCACCAGTGTCAGCCGGTAATGAAGCCAGAGTTCAACAGTGTCAGCTGGTAATGAAGCCAGGGTTCACCAGTGTCAGCCGGTAATGAAGCCAGGGCTCACCAGTGTCAGCTGGTAATGAAGCCAGAGTTCAACAGTGTCAGCTGGTAATGAAGCCAGGGTTCACCAGTGTCAGCCGGTAATGAAGCCAGGGCTCACCAGTGTCAGCTGGTAATGAAGCCAGAGTTCAACAGTGTCAGCTGGTAATGAAGCCAGGGTTCACCAGTGTCGGCTGGTAATGAAACCAGGGCTCACCAGTGTCAGCTGATAATGAAACCAGGGTTCACCAGTGTCAGCTGGTAATGAAGCCATGGTTCACCAGTGTCAGCTGGGAATGAAGACAGGGTTCACCAGTGTCAGCTGGGAATGAAACCAGGGTTCACCAGTGTCAGTTGGTAATGAAGCCAGGGTTCACTTTTGTCAGCTGGTAATGAAGCCAGGGTTCACCAGTGTCAGCTGGGAATGAAGACAGGGTTCACCAGTGTCAGCTGGGAATGAAACCAGGGTTCACCAGTGTCAGTTGGTAATGAAGCCAGGGTTCACTAGTGTCAGCTGGTAATGAAACCAGGGTTCACTAGCGTCAGCTGGTAATGAAGCCAGGGTTCGCTAGTGTCAGCTGGTAATGAAACCAGGGTTCACTAGTGTCAGCTGGTAATGAAACCAGGGTTCACCAGTGTCAGCCGGTAATGAAGCCAGGGTTCACTAGTGTCAGCTGGTAATGAAACCAGGGTTCACCAGTTTCAGCCGGTAATGAAGCCAGGGTTCACCGGTGTCAGCTGGTTATGAAGCCAGGGTTCACCAGTGTCAGCTGGTAATGAAACCAGGGTTCACCAGTGTCAGCCGGTAATGAAGCCAGAGTTCACTAGTGTCAGCTGGTAATGAAGCCAGGGTTCACCAGTGTCAGTTGGTAATGAAGCCAGAGTTCACCAGTGTCAGCTGGTAATGAAGCCAGGGTTCACCAGTGTCAGCTGGTAATGAAGCCACATGATACAGTAAGGTCAACACACGTAATGCAGTAAGGTCAACACACATGATACAGTAAGGTCAACACACATGATACAGTAAGGTCAACACACATGATGCAGTAAGGTCAACACACATGATGCAGTAAGGTCAACACACATGATACAGTAAGGTCAACACACGTAATACAGTAAGGTCAACACACATGATACAGTAAGGTCAACACACATGATACAGTAAGGTCAACACACGTAATACAGTAAGGTCAACACACATGATGCAGTATGGTCAACACACATGGTACAGTAAGGCCAACACACATGATACAGTAAGGTCAACACACATGATACAGTAAGGTCAACACACGTGATACAGTAAGGTCAACACACGTAATACAGTAAGGTCAACACACATGATACAGTAAGGTCAACACACGTCATACAGTAAGGTCAACACACATGATACAGTAAGGTCAACACACATGATACAGTAAGGTCAACACACATGATACAGTAAGGTCAACACACATGATACAGTAAGGTCAACACACATGATACAGTAAGGTCAACACACATCATACAGTAAGGTCAACACATATGATACAGTAAGGTCAACACACATGATACAGTAAGGTCAACTCGCATGATACATTAAGGTCAACACACGTGATACAGTAAGGTCTACACACATGATACAGTAAGGTTAACACTCATGATACAGTAAGGTCAACACACATGATACAGTATGGTCAACACACATGATACAGTAAGGTCAACACATATGATACAGTAAGGTCAACACACATGATACAGTATGGTCAACACACATGATACAGTAAGGTCAACACTCATGATGCAGTAAGGTCAACACACATGATACAGTAAGGTCAACACACATGATACAGTAAGGTCAACACTCACAATACAGTAAGGTCAACACACATGATGCAGTATGGTCAACACACATGAAACAGTAAGGTCAACACACATGATACAGTATGGTCAACACACATGATACAGTAAGGTCAACACATATGATACAGTAAGGTCAACACACATGATACAGTATGGTCAACACACATGATACAGTAAGGTCAACACACATGATACAGTAAGGTCAACACTCATGATACAGTAAGGTCAACACACATGATGCAGTAAGGTCAACACTCATGATACAGTAAGGTTAACACACATGATGCAGTATGGTCAACACACATGATATAGTAAGGTCAACACACATGATACAGTATGGTCAATACACATGATACAGTAAGGTCAACACACATAATACAGTAAGGTCAACACTCATGATACAGTAAGGTCAACACACATACAGTAAGGTCAACACACATGATACAGTAAGGTCAACACACATGATACAGTAAGGTCAACACACATACAGTAAGGTCAACACACATGATACAGTAAGGTCAACGCACAGGATACAGTAAGGTCAACACACGTGATAAAGTAAGGTCAACATACATGATACAGTAACGTCAACACACATGATACAGTGAGGTCAATACACACGATACAGTAAGGTCAACACTCCTGATACAGTATGGTCAACACACGTGATACAGTAAGGTCAACACGCATAGAGTCAGGTCAACACTCATGATACAGTATGGTCAACACACATGATACAGTAAGGTCAACACACATGATACAGTAAGGTCAACACACAAGATACAGTAAGGTCAACACACATGATACAGTAAGGTCAACACACATGATACAGTCAGGTCAACACTCATGATACAGTAAGGTCAACACACGTGATACAGTAAGGTCAACACACGTGATACAGATAGGTCAACACACTTGATACAGATAGGTCAACACACACGATTCAGTAAGGTCAACACACACGATTCAGTAAGGTCAACACACTTGATACAGATAGGTCAACACTCATGATACAGTAAGGGCAACACACATGATACAGTAAGGTCAACACATAATACAGTAAGGTCAACACACATACAGTAAGGTCAACACACATGATACACTAAGGTCAACACTCATAATACAGTAAGGTCAACACACATACAGTAAGGTCAACACACATGATACAGTAAGGTCAACACACATGATACAGTAAGGTCAACACACACGATACAGTAAGGTCAGCACACATGATACAGTAAGGTCAACACACATGATACAGTAAGGTCAACACAGAAGACTAGTCCCGGAGGTAAGGGACATGTCCTACGAGGAGAGGTTAAGGGAAATCGACCTGACGACACAGGACAGGAGGGATAGGGATAATATGATAACGACATATAAAATACTGAGAGGAATTGACAAGGTGGACAGAGACAGGATGTTCCAGAGATGGGACACAGCAACAAGGTGGACAGACAGGATGTTCCAGAGATGGGACACAGCAACAAGGTGGACAGACAGGATGTTCCAGAGATGGGACACAGTAACAAGGGGACACAGTTGGAAGTCGAAGACACAGATGAATCACTGGGATGTTAGGAAGTATTTCTTCAGTCACAAAGTTGTCAGAAAGTGGAATAGCCTGGGAAGTGATGTAGTGGGGGCAGGATCCATACATAGCTTTAAGAAGAGGTATGACAAAGCTCATGAAGCAGAAAGTGACCTATTAGCGATCAGTGAAGAGATGGAGCCAGGAGCTGTGAATCGACCCCTACAACCACAACTAGGTGAGTACACATAACACAACAAGAGGAAGACAATAAAATAAACACAGAGAACACAATAAGGTCAACACTCAGAACACAGTAAGGTCAAGATACACACTACACAGTAAGACACAGAGAGTAAGGTGACTGACCGCGGGTCAGCTGGTGGAAGGCCAGACGTACAGTGGAGAAGTTACCCTGGCCCAGCTCTCCTCTAAAGCGGTAGAAACCAACACGACGACCCAGGGTCACCTCCTTGATCCACCGCTGGTCATGATGGAGACCATACAACACTCTCTCATAGGCCGTCCTCTGATCCTCATCTTCACCTGTACAAACACATCACATTAATAAGTAGGAGAATGCATGGAGGATTCTAACCATGCTTACAAATAGGCTCAAGTCTGTATCCAGTCAGCCACAAAGGTTACAACAAGATGATTTTGCAGGCTATATGGCTTTTAGGGGCATGAGAACAGATGTACCGTGTAAGCTTCTGGGACTGTGGGATGAGACAGTAGTGCCACAGTTAGTGCTGCTGATTCAACTATGTCACAGAAATTCTGGTTGTAAAATCATTCTATTGCAAGATCTGTGGTTACTGTGTTGTGTCTGCTATATGAGGGGACCGGTTCGAGTCTCTTTCTATTCTTTATTGACTGAGATGCCTTCATTATGACTTAGCTTGGGTTTATAGATACGTCATATAACTGAACCATTATATGTTAAAGTCAGGGAAAGAGCTAAACTCGTAGGGGTCACACAGAGCCTGGAGAATGACAGGGAAGAAGTTTGATTCCTGGAAAATGAGAGTAGATGTAGCGTAGAGCCAGAGATTGATAGTTTAGCTGAGGTCAGAGGTCAGGGAAGGTTGTCTCGAGGTGTGTCCTACTGTTGTGTGCCTTATTCTGACCACCTTCCTGTGTTACTGTGACTAGTTAATGGTCTCTGGCAGACCCAAACGTCGTCATACGCTTCTTTCTATCTACCTGGAGTATACCTGGAGTATGTTCTGGGGGTCAACGCCCCCGTGGCCCGGTCCTTGACCAGGCCTCCCAGTGGAGTGTTATAGTTTGTTCTACCACTGCTGAACTACTACTACTACTATTACTACTACTACTACTGCTACTACTACTACTCCCTCCTCTCGTTCTACCACTCCCGTCCCTCACTCCCCCCCAGTATATATTCTGGCTCCCTTTCCTTCATGCTTCTCTATGTGACTACTTAATGGACCAAGTCGGACCGAAACGTCGTCATAAGTTTCATGCCTACGTGCAGTCTAGTAAGTTTATTTAAGTACGGGTACACAATAGTCACAAATTATCATACATGGTAACATATGTGTAAATTAACTTTTGATAACCCCAAAAAAGTCAAAGTGACCTATTTCCATTTGGGTCCTCATTTGTGAACTGGTTTCACAGCGTGACCAATACGTGTTGAGGAGCGAAGTTGTGTTTTAGAAGCAGAATTTGATATGAGGCTGGGGAATTTATAAGAATAATTATGAGGCAACTGTCATTAACGAGTCTAAGTTACATACTTAGAGATTTTAGATTTTGAAGGCGAAGTGGCTAGTGTATTGTGCATCTCACATCCATCCTGTGGATGGTAGTGGCTAGTTTATTGTGTACCCCATATCCATCCTGTGAATGGTAGTGGCTAGTTTATTGTGTACCCCATATCCATCCTGTGGATGGTAGTGGCTAGTTAATTGTGTACCCCATATCCATCCTGTGGATGGTAGTGGCTCGGTGATTGTGTACCCCATATCCATCCTGTGGATGGTAGTGGCTAGTTTATTGTGTACTATCCATCTGTGGATGGTAGTGGCTAGTGTGTAGTGGATGGTAGTGGCTAGTTTATTGTGTACCCCATATCCATCCTGTGGATGGTAGTGGCTAGTTTATTGTGTACCCCATATCCATCCTGTGGATGGTAGTGGCTAGTTAATTGTGTACCCCATATCCATCCTGTGGATGGTAGTGGCTAGTTTATTGTGTACCCCATATCCATCCTGTGGATGGTAGTGGTTAGTTTGTGTACCCTATATCCATCGTGTGGATGGATATGGGGTACATATAGCTACACAAAAGACCTAGGAACTAGATCAAAACGGTTAACGGGAATACATATGGATTTATATCTACGGTTGACTTATCTGTTGCTTGTAGATTTACGAAATTTGCTTAATATATCTGGTATCTTATTTTCATTAATATTTTGACATATATAGATTATACTGTCTGTCTCTTTAATCCTCAATATATTAATAACAAAGCACATAGTGTTCAAGACAGTGACCACAGGACTGGACACATCATCTGTGTGTCTGCCAAACTGTCAGCAGCAGTTGTAACCAAGCTTAATTAAGCCTGGCCACTACATCAATGTTCACATTGTAAATTGCTCCATAAACGTACTTATCTACGTTCATGTTATCATAGTGGCTTATAGATCTACTCAGACATCTAACTGCGTTACTATATCATTCACTTTCATTAATGACTTCTCTCTTAATTTTATTCCTAGTGCTAGACACAGACACACACACCAGAGCCGTATCGTACGCCTTCCTTCAGGAAATTATCTTGGTCTAATTTATCAACTTTATCATGAAGGAGTAATCCAGTGCGTGATGGGATCCGAGAAGAGAAGACGGAAGAATGAAACTGAACAGCGGAAACAAGCTTGGAGAATGCAGTGTTCAATGGTTACCAGAACAAGTGTACGGATGTCAGCAAGAAGACGGGCAGGACAGCACCTCCACAAGCAAAGGTAAGGCTGTACCTACTGTCCATGGTAAGGAGGTACCTACAGTCTGAGGTAAGGATGTACTTACAGTCTAAGGTTAGTTAGTTTAATAATATTTTTATTATGCACCCCATACCCATCCTGTGGGCGGTAGTCAAAAGATTACAAAGGTACATAATGGGTCCAGTGACTGGACCCCAAAGTTATGATAGCTGAACTAGTTACAAAGGTAACGAACTCCAGGTAGATCTGGTCACAATCATGACAAGTTACAGAGGTAATGAATCAGCCTCACTCCTATACATGGTTACAGTCATGAACAAATTACAAAGTAAGGAACCACTGATACGTCCACACCTGGTCACAATTGTAATGAGTTATAAATACAAATATTAAGTGGGCCATACACCCACACGAGCGCGCGCGCACGCACACACATATGCACACGAGCGTACAAATATATGCATACACACAAGCACGCACACACACACACAAACACACACACAACGTAGTAATGCATTATTTACAGCTAGCAAAGTCAGGGTATTTCTCCAGAATGGTCTGCAATATACCACTGTGGATAAAATACTTAGCCATTTCTTGAACACTTCTGAGTGAGTTGTTTCTAAATTCATTAATTTTATCGCACTCCAGTACATAATGACGCAAGGTGTGACACACTCCAGTACATAATGACGCAAGGTGTGACACACTCCAGTACATAATGACGCAGGGTGTGACAATAGTCCATCTGGCAAAGTTTACATTTCGTTTGGTCTACATCTGGTGGTGGTGATTTAACCTGCCATAGATACTTGTAACCCAGCCGGAGCCGGGCGGTAGTGACATCCAAGAGTCTGCTTATTTTGTTGGATGCACCATAGACATGTGGCTCCTCCTGCATGATAGAATGATGATAGGT
>NC_091353.1:25575221-25580221 GCF_038502225.1 Cherax quadricarinatus
GCTGCAGCAGTTATTTGGTTGATGTGCGCTTCAGGAGATGTGCCTGGTGTTATACTCACCCCAAGATCTTTTTCCTTGAGTGAGGTTTGTAGTCTCTGACCCCCTAGACTGTACTCCGTCTGCGGCCTTCTTTGCCCTTCCCCAATCTTCATGACTTTGCACTTGGTGGGATTGAACTCCAGGAGCCAATTGCTGGACCAGGTCTGCAGCCTGTCCAGATCCCTTTGTAGTTCTGCCTGGTCTTCGATCGAGTGTATTCTTCTCATCAACTTCACGTCATCTGCAAACAGGGACACCTCAGAGTCTATTCCTTCCGTCATGTCGTTCACAAATATCATTATTATTATTATAATCAAGGGGGAAGCGCTAAACCCAGAGGATTATACAGCGCCTGGGGGGGGGGGATGTGGAAGGCATTCAGGCTTAATTCGGGGAACTGGAGCACAGATCCAATTCCCTAAATCAAGAGCCCCTCACCAACATCAAGGAACCTTCCTTGAGGGGTCACAAATATCAGAAACAGCACTGGTCCTAGGACTGACCCCTGCGGGACCCCGCTGGTCACAGGTGCCCACTCTGACACCTCGCCACGTACCATGACTCGCTGCTGTCTTCCTGTGTGTGTGTGTGTGTGTGTGTGTGTGTGTGCTTGTATCATTTCTCTCTCTACATGCGTCTGTGTTGATACGTAAATGTTTGTATGAGTGCAGACGCGTGAGATCGCGTGAGAATACGGGTGCTTCAAAGCCCATCTGAATTTACCTGATTTTCCCCTCTGAATTAATAAATACAGTAAGAGCGCCATAAAGGGCAGAATATACTCTACCCTAGTATTATATTTTTATCGTCAGTCTTGATATACCCTCTATACACCCGCTACCATTTTAGCTGAACATAACGATTCCTCTCTTAAAATCCAAAAATTTTTTCAACTTTCTATTCCATTTCGAGGGAAGAGCAATATTGTTAATTTAAGTGAAACAATTGCGACCATAGTTCAGTAGGGTAAAAAAGATATTTATGTTATTTCTGTCATTATGTGTTTTGTTTCACTAAATACTAGAAGTTTATTTGCATAAATTCAATTACGTTTATCATTAAATATCTAGTTGGGAAGGAATATTATATTAGTGAGTAAGAATAATGTAGATACGAGCCAGGTGTTCGTTCGTTCGTGATGGGTAACAGTGATGCTGTAATGTCTGGGAGAAAGTGAGCGCATTTAATCACCTATAATTACTTTATTAAGTAGATCTTTATTATATTTTTATCAAGATGAACTTTATTAAAAAGAGCTTTAGCAAATAAAACTTTTTAATGTAGATCTTTATCAGTTAGAGTTTTATCATATTGAGAAATATCAGGAAGAACCGCGCCAGTTACAACTTTATAAACTAGACTTTTCAATAAGAGCTTCATCAGGTATACATGTATTAACCATAAATTTATAAACTAGAGTTATTCAAGAAGAGCTTCATCAGATATACTTGTATTAACCATAAATTTATAAACTAAAGTTATTCAACAAGAGCTTTATCAAGCAAACCTTTATAACAAAAATTCTGAGCATAACGCCTTCTACAAACAAAATTTGCTCTACTTTAAGTGACGTTCCTCTACATACTGTGCACAATTTTTCTCTATACAGCTATTGTGCACTTTTGTCTATATACTTTACACATAGTGTTTTCTATATGCTTTTCCGTTATACAATTTTCCACAACTTTGTGTGTGTATATGTGTGTATGTGTGTGTGTGTGTGTGTGTATGTGTGTGTGTATTTGTGTGTGTGTGTGTGTGTGTGTGTACTCACCTATTTGTACTCACCTATTTGTGGTTGCAGGGGTCGAGTCCTAGCTCCTGGCCCCGCCTCTTCACCGGTTGCTACTAGACCCTCTCTCTCCCCGCTCCATGAGCTTTATCAAACCTCGTCTTAAAACTGTGTATGGTTCCTGCCTCCACTACGTCATTTTCTAGGCTATTCCACTGCCTTACAACTCTATGACTGAAGAAATACTTCCTACTATCTCTCTGACTCATTTGTGTCTTCAACTTCCAATTGTGGCCTCTTGTTTCTGTGTCCCCTCCCTGGAACATCCTGTCCTTGTCCACCTTGTCTATTCCACGCAGTATTTTATATGTCGTTATCATGTCTCCCCTGACCCTCCTGTCCTCCAGTGTCGTCAGGCCGATTTCCCTTAATCTTTCTTCATAGGACATTCCCCTTAGCTCTGGAACTAACCTTGTTGCAAACCTTTGTACTTTCTCTAGTTTCTTGACGTGCTTTATCAAGTGCGGGTTCCAAACAGGTGCTGCATACTCCAGTATGGGCCTGACATACACGGTGTACAGTGTCTTGAATGATTCCTTACTAAGGTGTCGGAATGCTGTTCTCAGGTTTGCCAGGCGCCCATATGCTGCAGCAGTTATCTGATTGATGTGTGCTTCCGGAGACATGCTCGGTGTTATACTCACCCCAAGATCTTTCTCCTTGAGTGAGGTTTGCAGTCTTTGGCCACCTAGCCTATACTCTGTCTGTGGTCTTCTGTGCCCTTCCCCTATCTTCATGACTTTGCATTTGGCAGGATTAAATTCGAGAAGCCATTTGCTGGACCAGGTGTCCAGTCTGTCCAGGTCTCTTTGAAGTCCTGCCTGGTCCTCATCAGATTTAATTCTCCTCATTAACTTCACATCATCTGCAAACAGGGACACTTCTGAGTCTAACCCTTCCGTCATGTCGTTCACATATACCAAAAATAGCACTGGTCCTAGGACCGACCCCTGTGGGACCCCGCTCGTCACAGGTGCCCACTGTGATACATCATTACGTACCATGACTCGTTGTTGCCTCCCTGTCAGGTATTCTCTGATCCATTGCAGTGCCCTTCCTGTTATATGCGCCTGATGCTCTAGCTTCTGCACTAATCTCTTGTGAGGAACTGTGTCAAAGGCCTTCTTGCAGTCCAAGAAGATGCAATCAACCCACCCCTCTCTCTCGTGTCTTACTTCTGTTATTTTATCATAAAACTCCAGAAGGTTTGTGACACAGGATTTGCCTTCCGTGAATCCGTGCTGGTTGGCATTTATACTCCTGTTCCGTTCCAGGTGCTCCACCACTCTCCTCCTGATAATCTTCTCCATAATTTTGCATACTATACACGTCAATGACACAGGTCTGTAGTTTAGTGCCTCTTTTCTGTCTCCTTTTTTAAAAATGGGAACTACATTTGCCGTCTTCCATACCTCAGTGTGTGTGTGTGTGTGTGTGTGTGTGTGTGTGTGTGTGTGTGTGTGTGTGTGTGTGTGTGTGTGTGTGTGTGTATATGTGTGTGTGTGTATATGTGTGTGTGTGTATATGTGTGTGTGTGTATGTGTGTGTGTACTCACCTAATTGTACTCACCTAATTGTGGTTGCAGGGGTCGAGACTCAGCTCCTGGCCCCGCCTCTTCACTGATCGCTACTGGATCCTCTCTCTCTCTGCTTCCTGAGCTTTGTCATACCTCTTCTTAAAACTATGTATGGTTCCTGCCTCCACTACTTCACTTGCTAGGCTATTCCACTTGCTGACAACTCTATGACTGAAGAAATACTTCCTAACGTCCCTGTGACTCGTCTGAGTCTTCAGCTTCCAGTTGTGACCCCTTGTCCCTGTGTCCCCTCTCTGGAACATCCTATCTCTGTCCACCTTGTCTATTCCCCGCAGTATCTTGTATGTCGTTATCATGTCTCCCCTGACCCTTCTGTCCTCCAGTGTCGTCAGTCCGATTTCCCTTAACCTTTCCTCGTACGACATTCCCTTGAGCTCTGGGACTAGCCTTGTTGCAAACCTTTGTACTTTCTCTAACTTCTTGACGTGCTTGACCAGGTGTGGGTTCCAGACTGGTGCTGCATACTCCAGTATGGGCCTAACATACACAGTGTACAGTGTCTTGAACGATTCCTTATTAAGGTATCGGAACGCTATTCTCAGGTTTGCCAGGCGCCCGTATGCTGCAGCGGTTATTTGGTTGATGTGTGCCTCCGGTGATGTGCTCGGTGTTATGGTCACCCCAAGGTCCTTCTCCCTGAGTGAGGTCTGTAGTCTTTGTCCACCTAGCCTATACTCTGTCTGCGGTCTTCTTTGCCCCTCCCCAATCTTCATGACTTTGCATTTGGCTGGATTGAATTCGAGAAGCCAGTTACTGGACCACATGTCCAGCCTCTCCAGGTCTCTTTGCAGTCCTGCCTCATCCTCGTCCGATTTAATTCTTCTCATCAACTTCACGTCATCTGCGAACAGGGACACTTCAGAGTCTATTCCTTCCATCATGTCGTTCACATATATCAAAAATAGCACTGGTCCTAGAACTGACCCCTGTAGGACCCCGCTCGTAACAGGCGCCCACTGTGATACCTCTTCACGTACCATGACTCGTTGCTGCCTCCCTGTCAGGTATTCCCTTATCCATTGCAGTGCCCTTCCTTTTACGTGTGCCTGATCCTCCAGCTTCTGCACTAATCTCTTGTGGGGAACTGTGTCAAAGGCCTTCCTGCAGTCTAGGAAAACGCAATCTACCCACCCCTCTCTCTCGTGTCTTACTTCTGTTACCTTGTCATAAAACTCCAGGAGGTTTGTGATACAAGATTTGCCTTCCATGAACCCATGCTGGTTTTCATTTATAATCTTGTTCCTTTCCAGGTGTTCGACCACTCTCCTCCTGATAATTTTCTCCATGACTTTGCACACAATACATGTCAGAGACACAGGTCTGTAGTTTAGTGCCTCGTTTCTGTTTCCTTTCTTAAATATGGGGACTACATTAGCTGTCTTCCATTTCTCAGGTAGTTGCCCAGTTTCAAGGGATGTGTTGAAGATTGTGGTTAGAGGCACACACAGCATCTCTGCTCCTTCTCTAAGGACCCATGGGGAGATGTTGTCCGGTCCCATCGCCTTTGAGGTGTCAAGGTCACTTAAGAGCTTCTTCACCTCCTCCTCAGTTGTTCGTATGTCATCCAACAC
>NC_091353.1:25585221-25625221 GCF_038502225.1 Cherax quadricarinatus
GATATTATTTACTTAGATTTTAGTAAGGCATTTGATAGAGTTCTGCACCAAAGACTGTTGAAGAAAGTAGCAGCTCATGGCATTGGGGGAAGAGTGCTCTCGTGGATCGAATCATGGCTCACAGACAGGAAGCAGAGTGTGTCCATAAATGGGGTTAAATCCGAGTGGGGATCAGTAACAAGTGGCGTTCCACAGGGATCAGTCTTGGGCCCGTTGTTGTTTATAATATATATCAATGATCTTGATGAAGGAATTACTAGTGATATGAGCAAATTCGCCGATGACACGAATATAGGTAGGGTAATTGATTCAAACGTAGATGTTAGGGAACTTCAGGAGGATTTAGACAAACTCTACTCTTGGTCAGAAAAGTGGCAGATGAAGTTCAATGTAGATAAATGCAAGGTTCTGAAGCTCGGGAGTGTCCATAACCCTAGCACTTATAAGTTAAATAATGTAGAACTTAGCCATACAGATTGCGAAAAGGACTTGGGGGTTATGGCAAGCAGCAACCTTAAACCAAGACAGCAATGCCTAAGCGTACGTAATAAGGCAAATAGATTACTGGGATTTATATCAAGAAGTGTAAGCAACAGAAGTCCAGAGGTCATACTGCAGCTTTATACATCATTAGTAAGGCCTCACCTAGATTATGCAGCTCAATTCTGGTCTCCATATTACAGAATGGACATATATTCGTTAGAAAACATTCAGCGTAGGATGACTAAATTAATACATAGCATTAGAAATCTTCCTTATGAAGAAAGATTGAAGACTCTTAAGTTACATTCACTTGTTAGACGAAGAATGAGGGGAGACCTGATCGAAGTGTATAAGTGGAAGATAGGTATTGATAAAGGGGATATTAACAAGGTTTTGAGGATATCTATCCAAGAGAGAACCCGCAGTAATGGATTTAAATTAGATAAGTTTAGATTTAGAAAGGACATAGGAAAGTATTGGTTTGGAAATAGGGTAGCTGATGAGTGGGACAGTCTACCTAGTTGGGTTATTGAGGCTAGGACTTTGGGTAGTTTCAAATTTAGGTTGGATAAGTACATGAGTGGGAGGGGTTGGATTTGAGTGGGACTTGCACATCGGAGCTTGTTTCTTGAGTGGCATTGAAAATTGGGTTGGTCAAATGTTTGTTAGTGGGATGAATTGTAAAGGACCTGCCTAGTATGGGCCAACAGGCCTGCTGCAGTGTTCCTCCTTTCGTATGTTCTTATGTTCTTATGAGTGGGAGGGGTTGGATTTGAGAGGGACTTGCACATCGGAGCTTGTTTCTTGGGTGGCATTGAAAATTGGGTTGGTCAAATGTTTGTTAGTGGGATGAATTGTAAAGGACCTGCCTAGTATGGGCCAACAGGCCTGCTGCAGTGTTCCTCCTTTCTTATGTTCTTATGTTCTTAACTTCCAATTGTGACCTCTTGTGTCTGTGTCCCATCTCTGGAACATCCCGTCTTTGTCCACCTCGTCTATTCCACGCAGTATTTTGCATGTCGTTATCATGTCTCCCCTGACCCACCTGTCCTCCAGTGTTGTCAGACCGATTTCCATTAACCTTTCTTCATGGGTCATTCCCCTTAGTTCTAGAACTTGCCTTGTTGCAAACCTTTGCACTTTCTCTAATTTCTTGACGTGCTTGATCAAGTGTGGGTTCCAAACAGGTGCTGCATACTCCAATATGGGCCTGACGTACACGGTGTACAGAATCTTGAACGATTCCTTACTAAGGTATCGGAACGCTATTCTCAGTTTTGCCAGGCGCCCGTTTGCTGCTCGGTGTTATACTCATCCCAAAACTTTCTGCTTGAGCGAGCTCCGTCTGCGGTCTTCTTTGCCCTTCCTCGATCTTTATGACTTTGCATTTGGCGGGGTTAAATTCGAGAAGCCAGTTGCTGGGCCAGGTGTCCAGCCTGTCCAGGTCTCTTTAAAGTCCTACCTGATCCTCATCTGATTTAATTCTCCTCATTAACTTCATATCATCTGCGAACAGGGACACTTCTGAGTCTAACCCTTCCATCATGTCATTCACAAATACCAGAAATAGCACTGGTCCTAGTACCGACCCCTTTGGGACCCCGCTCGTCACAGGTGCCCACTGTGATACCTCATCACGTATCATGGCTCGTTGTTGCCTCCCTGTCGTGTATTCTCTGATCAATTGCAGTGCCCTTTCTGTTATACGTGCCTGATCCTCTAGCTTCTGCACCAAACTCCTGTGAGGAACTGTGTCAAAGGCCTTCTTGCAGTCCAGGAAAATGCAATAAACCCGTCCCTCTCGTGTCTTACTTCTGTTACGTTATCATAAAACTCCACTAGGTTTGTGACACAGGATTTGCCTTCCATAAATCCATGCTGGTTGGCGTTTACACTTTTGTTCCTTTCCAGTTACTCCACAACTCTCCTCCTGATAATCTTCTCCATGACTTTGCATGTCAGAGACACAGGTCTATAATTTAGTGCCTCTTTTCTGTCTCCTTTTTTAAATATGGGAACTACATTTGCCGTCTTCCATACCTCAGGCAGTTGCCCAATTTCAAGGGATGTATTGAAGATTGTGGTTAGTGGCACACACAGCATTTCTGTTCCCTCTCCATGACCCACGGGGAGACGTTGTCTGGTCCCATTGCCTTTGAGGTATCAAGGTCCCTTAACAGCTTCTTCACATCTTCAGTTGTGTGTATGTCATCTAACACTTGTTGGTATATTCCTTGTTGGCGTCCCCCTCTGTTCTGTCCACCCAGAGGCCTTCCTGTCCCCACTGTAAATACTTCCTTAAATCTCTTGTTGAGCTCCTCACATACCTCTTGATCGCTTCTGGTGAGTTCCCCACCTTCTTTCCTCAGCCTGATCACCTGGTCTCTGTTGTCTTCCTCTTAATGTGGCTATACAGCAGTTTTGGGTCAGACTTGGCTTTCGATGCTATGTCGTTTTCGTACTGTCGCTGGGCCTCCCTCCTTATCTGTGCATACTCGTTTCCGACTCTTCGACTAGTCTCTCTA
This sequence comes from Cherax quadricarinatus, assembly GCF_038502225.1. Lineage (NCBI taxonomy): Eukaryota > Metazoa > Arthropoda > Malacostraca > Decapoda > Parastacidae > Cherax > Cherax quadricarinatus. The sequence continues at coordinate 25,588,230 of NC_091353.1, forward strand.
TTTTCCTGGGTCCTTTGCCTCCTGTATCTTTTCCATTCTCTGTTGCACTTAGTTTCTGCCTTCCTACACATTCGGGTAAACCAAGGACTCGCTTTGGTCTTCCCATTATTTCTATTACCCTTGGGAACAAACCTTTCCTCTGCCTCCCTGCATTTTGTTGTTACGTATTCCATCATTTCATTTACTGACTTTCCTGCCAATTCTCTGTCCCACTGAACCTCCTGCAGGAAGTTCCTCATACCTGTGTAGTCCCCCTTTTTGTAGTTTGGCTTTTCCCATCCGACTCCTGTTACCCTCTCCACTTGTAACTCTACTATGTATTCAAAACACAGAACCATGTGATCACTAGCTCCAAGGGGCCTCTCATATGTGATGTCCTCAATGTCTGAACTGCTCAGAGTGAACACAAGGTCCAGTCTTGCTGGTTCATCCTTCCCTCTCTCTCTGGTAGTGTCCTTAACATGTTGATGCATAAGGTTTTCCAGTACCACATCCATCATCTTGGCTCTCCATGTTTCGGGACCCCCGTATGGCTCCAGGTTTTCCTAGTCGATCTCCCTGTGGTTGAAATCGCTCATAACCAGCAACTTTGCTCTGCTCGAGTGAGCTCTTCTTGCCACCTCGGCCAGTGTGTCCACCATCTCTCTGTTGCTCTCTTCATATTCCTCTCTTGGCCTCCTGCAGTTCTGTGGTGGATTATACATCACTGCAATGATTACCTTATGTTCCCCAGACTGAAGTGCACCTACTATGTAGTCCCTTCCTCCAATCTCATCCATACCTTCCATTTCCTCAAATCTCCATCGGTCTTTCATGAGCAGTGCAATCCCTCCTCCCCTCTGCTCCTTCTATCTTTCCTCAGGATCTGATATCCTGGTGGGAAGATTGCGTCTGTTATTGTCTGGGGTTTGTGGTGTGGGGGGTGGGGGCAGAAGGATCAGTGTGTCGGTTTAGACTGCTCAGTTGCCTTGGGGTTGTCATGGTTGGAGTCCTTCTGCGGGTGTTTCTGGAGGGTGTGTTTGCCCTTCCACCTGTGTCTGGGTTCTGCTCAACTTTGTCATTTCCTCTCATTCCTCCTTTCGTTTTTGTACTCTCTTTCAGTATCAACCTTTCCTCGTGTGTGTATGTGTGTGTGTGTGTGTGTGTGTGTGTGTGTGTGTGTGTGTGTGTGTGTGTGTGTGTGTGTGTGTGTGTGTGTGTGTCTATTTCCCCAGAGCTGTAGTAAACACGACATATTACCTCACGTCAGTTAACATGATGGATAATATAACGTCAGTTAACATGTTAGATATCACGTCAGCTAACATGACCTAACTGATACGTGGTAAGATATTATCTCGGTCACTTTCTGTCTCCCCCCCCAGCTCACCACAAATCCCCCGTCATTACCGGTATCAAGCACACACGGAGAGGTCAGACAATAACTAGCATGCTTCAACAACATATCTCTCTCAACTCCACACCGTCAAGGTCACCTCCCAATAAAAAACACTGAATTACCAAGGTCACAAAACACAAGGTCTTAGGGAAGGTCAATTTATACATTATATATATATATATATATATATATATATATATATATATATATATATATATATATATATATATATACACACACACACACACACACTATCACCCCCAGGATGCCACCCGCAACAGTCGACTAACACCCCGATATCTACTTTGTGCTAGGTGGACAGCGACAGCACGTGTAAGGTAACTAAACCCATTTTCTGCTAGGTAAACGGGGAGAGCAGGTGTAGGATGACTAACACCCAGGTACCTATTTACTGCTAGGTGAACAGACAGAGTAGGTGTAAAGTGACTAACACTTAGTTACCTACTTTCTGCTAGTTAGACAGCGACAGCAGGTGTAACAAGACTAACACCCAGGTACCTATTTTCTGCTTGGTGGACAGGGACAGCAGGTGTAAGGTAACTAACACTCAGTTACCTATTTACTGTTAGGTGAACAGGGCCAGCAGGTGTAAGGTGGGTAACACCCAGGTACCTACTTACTGCCAGGTGTAGAAGGGCAGCAGGTGTAACGAGACTAACACCCAGGTACATACTTACTGCCAGGTGTAGAAGGGCAGCAGGTGTAACGAGACTAACACCCAGGTACTTATTTTCTTCTTGGTGGATAGGGACAGCAAGTGTAAGGTGGCTAACACTCAATTACCTACTTACTGTTATGTGAACAAGGAAAGCAGGTGTAAGGTGACTAACACTTAGTTACCTACTTTCTGCTAGGTAAACGGGGAGAGCAGGTGTAGGATAACTAACACCCAGGTACCTACTTACTGCTAGGTGAACAGAGACAGCAGGTGTAAGGTAACTAACACTCAGTTACCTATTTACTGCTAGGTGAACAGGGACAGCAGGTGCAAGGTGACTAATACCAAGGTACCTACTTACTGCTAGGTGAGCAGGGACAGCAGGTGTAAGGTGACGTAGCCATACGTCCCCAATCGCCCAGGATTGAACCCGGGTCCTTCAGTTGAGAGCTAAAGGCGCTATTAGTCAGGTGTTTAACACATTATTATTATTATTATTATTATTATTATTATTATTATTATTATTATATTATAATTTTTATTATAATTATTGGTATTATTATACTTACCTGGAGGGGGGTTTCGGGGGTCAACGCCCCTGCGGCCCGGTCTGTGACCAGGCTTCATGGTGGATCAGGGCCTGATCAACCAGGCTGTTGTGTTGGTGGCACGTAACCCGACGTACGAGCCACAGCCCGGTTGGTCAGGTACTGAATTTAGGTGCCTATCCAGCGCCTTCTTGAAGACAGCCAGGGGTCTATTGGTAATTCCCCTTATATATGCTGGGAGACAGTTGAACAGTCTTGGGCCCCAGACACTAATTGTATGGTCTTTTACCGTGCTAGTGACACCCCTGCTTTTCACTGGAGGGATGTTGCATCGTCTGCCGAGTCTTTTGCTTTCATAGGGAGTGATTTTCGTGTGCAAGTTTGGTACTAGTCCCTCTAGGATTTTCCAAATGTATATTATCATGTATCTTTCTCGCCTGCGTTCCAGGGAGTACAAGTCAAGGGACTTCAACCGTTCCCAGTAATTTAGGTGCTTTATCGTACTTACGTGTGTGGTGAAGGCTCTCTATACATTCTCCAGGTCAGCAATTTCACCTTCCTTGAAGGGGGCAGTTAGTGTACATTATTCTAGCCAAGAGAGAACAAGCGATTTGAATAAAATCATCACAGGCTTGGCGTCCCTGGTTTTGAAGGTTCTCATTATCCATCTCATCAATCTTCCAGCAGATGTGTTAGATACATTGCTGTGGTCTTTGAACCTCTTCAAGGGGGGCTCCTTGGCGTGGTGAAGAGGCTCTTGGTCTGAGGAATTAGCCCTGTCGGTCTTCTTCCTCAGACCGAACCTAATTACCCCCCATTCTCCCCTCCCCTATCCCATCCTCCCCATCCTCCCCTTTTTCCATTCCTCCTCCTCCTCCTCACCCCTCCCTTTTGCCCTTCCTCTTTTTAGCCTTCGTGATTTCTCCCACAGGCGCGCTAGTTCCTAGGTAGGGGAAAGGACACCGGGGTCCATCCCATTCCGTTGAGGTTTCTTGGCGGTGGCGTAGTTTGCCGTGGAATCTGGATTGCCTAGGGATGTCCCGATCCCTCTCCGGTATCCCGGAGTAGCTTTGGGTGTCTTTTGGGCGACGGGTGTATCTCTGGAAGCCACCTTTCGGATTCCGGGGGTGGTGGCTGAAGGAGGTATGCTTTGTGGCGGATATCCGGCCGCCCTCTCTTTTGTCCACCGAGGTAGCTCGGCAGATGTGAGGTTGCTATCCCAGATTGCTGGTTTACTGGCATGAAGGGTAGGGTATGGCACGGGTTCCATGCTGCATCTGCGCTACTAGCGGTGTCGAGTCCTCTTGGGCGCGGAGGGAGATTTCTGGCCCTTTCATTCCTCCTAGGAACTATCCCTCCCCGGTCCCCCCTTTTTTTTTCTTTTTTTTGTTTTTATTTTCTTTTCTTCTTTCTTTTTTTTTTCTTAAAAACAAAAAGAAAGAAGTAACCTAACCATGGCAGCCCTAGTCCATGAACCTAGTACCCCCGGGCCCCTTCTTGATACCGCACCCCGTTCTGACCCCGCCTCGTCTTTGGACCACTCTTCAGACATTCCTCATGCCTCTGTACCTATTGCCGGTGCTGTTTCCTCACCCGCTTCAGGTACTGAGGCCTCGACTGACTCCTTCGATTTATCAGACCTTCGCTCTCCTCTGACTATGCTTCCGGCCTCTCCCTCTACGGTGCGGCAATTTTCAAATCGCCGACCCGTTCCACGTCGGACCAACTCTGGTCCCACGCCTAAACGTCAACGACAATTACCTGCTGATGATACTTCTCCACCTTCACCTTCTCGTTCTTCTCAGAAACGATTGACACGTCCTTCACTACCTTTCCACGCTCAGTTTCAGACTGAACAGTGGACTAAATTCTTCACTTTACGACCAACTTCCTCTACTGCCTATCTTTCTGACCATAGTATTGGCAAGGCACTCCTACGCCATGTTGGTAAAGATATTTCTTTTCATGCTCTTAAGAGCGGTACGCGCATCATTACCGTACAGAATGCTACCCAGGCTCGTGAGCTCTCTCGTCTTTCCCATATAGATACTGTTCCTGTCACCCTTGAAAAACATCATTCCCTCAATTCTTGTAGTGGTACCGTTATTCTGCCCCATACCATAGTTCAACAAAATTTCCAGACATGTGGCACCGACATTCTCGAACAGCTGGAACTCCAAGATCTCCCAATCCTCAAGGTAGACACTTACGTTCTTCCTGCCCGTGGGCGGAGACGATACCCTAGCAATGTGGCTCGTTTAACTTTTGACAGCCGAGAACTCCCATCCTCCGTTTATATAGCAGGACATCGGTTACAAGTTCGAAAGGTGATCCCTACACCACAACAGTGTAGAAATTGCTGGCGATTTGGCCATCCAGCGAAATATTGCAGATCTATCGCCGAATGCCCAGTCTGTGGTGCCGATGACCATTCTAATACGTCTTGCAATCGATCTCCCTCTTGCCTTAACTGTCATGAGGCTCACCCTTCGTACTCTCGCCGTTGTCAGGTCTATTTAAACGAGCGGGAAATCCGTTACCTCAAAGAGACAGAAGGTCTCCCTTATGCCATGGCAGTTTCTCATCTCCGCCTCCAAGGGAGACTCCCACGTGTTTCTTATTCCCGTGTTTCAAAACGTCCCCCCACTTCTGGTATCCCATCTTCTACACCCACCTCTGTGGTTACCTCTCCCATAATCACTCCTGTATCTAATCCTTTTGCTGTCCTCGGCTCAGACGTCCCTACTTCAACGCCTCAGTCTAATCTCGCTTCTTCGAGTTCTCTCTTACAAGCCTCAGTATCGACGAGACCTCGTACGACACCTCTTCCCAATCGTCCCTCTACTTCTCAAAAGTCAAAAAAAGGTCCGGTAACACCTCCTACCCATCTTCCACCTCCTCATTTTACCCTCCCTGTCTCTGTCCCTAGTTCTTCCCCTCTCACTGGCTCGGTTACAAGTGCAGAGGTTCACCCTCCTCCTCGTAATGTACCTTCCTCCCCTGTTCCCTCCCAAGTTTCTTCCTCTTCTGCCACCTCCCAGGTTCCTGTCTCTTCTGTCCCCTGCCACGCTTCTCCAGTTCCCTCCACCCTTTCGCCCCCCCCTACCTTGGTACAGTCCAATACAGTTCCAATCTTTACTCATCCTCCCCCTACCATTCCCAATATTGTCTCCCATACGACATCTCTGAATTCCGAAACACTTGAAGCAATCTCTGAATATATTGCAGAGACCAAACCATCAATGGACACTGATCCACCTTCCGCTCTTTCTCTCTCCTCTGCTCCATCTGCGCAACTCCTTTCTTCACAGCGCACCGTTCCTTCGCTGCTTGAACATTTTCCACTGCCTCCGCATGTGGACTTTTCTAACCCTTCTAGTCCGTAGGAACCCTTACCTGCGGATTTCAAGTATCTTTATCATTGCCAATCATGGCCTTTTTACAGTGGAATATACGCGGCCTCAGGGGTAATCGGGGTGAGCTTCAGATGTTACTCTCCCAGTTTGCCCCTGTTGGTGTTTGCTTACAGGAACCAAAATTACACTCTGCTGTTATTTCTCACATCTCAGGCTATAATTTGTTGTATTCTTCAGATCCTTTTCCTGATGGGACCTTTAATGAAAGTGCCCTTCTTCTCCGCACTGATATTCCGTACCATCAACTATTTATTCATACTTCGCTGCATTACACAGCAGCCCGTATCCACTTACATAGGTGGTATACGCTCTGTTCTTTATATCTCTCTCCTTCTCGGGCATTATCTATTCCGGATTTTGCCTTCCTTGTTTCGTCATTACCGCCACCGATTCTGTTACTTGGTGATTTTAATGCCCACCATTTCCTCTGGGGAGGGTCTCACTGTGATTCCCGTGGAATTCAGTTAGAGGCTTTTCTTGCCACCCACCCCCTCCATGTTTTAAATACAGGTACTCACACCCATTTTGATCCTCGGACTCATACTCTCTCTTGCATCGATCTCTCAGTTTGCTCTTCCTCCGCCGCATTAGACTTTACTTGGTCTGTTCTCCCGGACTTACATGACAGTGATCATTTCCCAATCATTCTTTCTTCCCCTTCATATTCGCCACCTCTTCGCACCCCACGCTGGCAATTTAATCGGGCAAATTGGAACCTTTACTCACACCTGACTGTTTTTAAAGAGGTTCCTTCTTCGTCCTCCATCGATGAGCTTTTACACCTCTTCTCGTCCTCCGTTTTCACCGCAGCTTCTCATTCTATACCCCAAACTTCGGGCAGGCATTCTCAGAAATGCGTGCCTTGGTGGTCTCCTGCTTGTGCTCGTGCAGTACGTTTGAAACGCGCTGCATGGGGCAGGTACCGGTACAATAGAACCACAGAGCGACTCCTTGATTTTAAACAGAAGCGTGCGATCGCTCGCCGTGTCATCCGTGACGCTAAACGCACTTGCTGGCGAGATTATGTCTCCACCATCACCTCTGCTTCCTCTATGAGTGCAGTCTGGAAAAAAGTACGAAAACTGAGTGGTAAATATTCTCCTGACCCGGCTCCTGTTCTGCGAGTTGCCGGTGTTGATATAGCAAACCCACTAGATGTTGCCAATGAAATTGGCAATCATCTGGTCCGTATTTCTCAGGGACTCCATCTATGCCCCTCATTTCTTTCCTCAAAGTCTGCCAGAGAGTTAGCACCCTTGGACTTTTCTTCTCTCAGAGAAGAACAGTATAATGTGCCTTTTACACTTCAAGAACTGGAGGCAACACTCTCAGCTTGTCGATCATCGGCAGCTGGGCCCGACGACATTCATATTCGTATGCTACAACATTTACATCAGTCAGCCCTTGCAGTCCTATTACGCCTTTACAATCTTATTTGGTCACAAGGAGTTCTTCCACAGCTGTGGAAATCCGCCATTGTTCTCCCTTTCCGCAAACCAGGCACTACGGGACATGAAACCTCCCACTATCGTCCCATTGCTCTTACCAGTGCAGTTTGCAAAGTAATGGAACGTCTAGTAAATAGACGTTTAGTGTGGTATTTAGAGACACACAACAGTCTCTCCACTCGTCAATATGGCTTTCGTAAGGGACGTTCTACCATAGACCCCTTACTGCGCTTGGATACGTATGTTCGTAATGCCTTTGCGAATAACCACTCAGTTATTGCCATATTTTTTGACCTTGAGAAGGCATATGACACAACTTGGAGGTATAATATTTTAGCCCAAGTCCACTCCTTAGGCCTTCGAGGCAATCTACCATCCTTCCTTAAGAACTTTTTAACTGACAGGCATTTCCGTGTTCGGGTTAATAATGTGCTCTCCCCGGACTTTGTCCAAGCTGAAGGTGTCCCCCAGGGATGTGTTCTGAGCACAACACTTTTTCTCCTTGCTATTAATGATTTGGCCTCTAGTCTTCCATCAAATATTTGGTCATCACTCTATGTTGATGACTTCGCTATTGCCTGTGCAGGCGCTGACTGTCACCTCCTTACAGTTTCTCTCCAGCATGCAGTCGACCGTGTTTCCAATTGGGCCACCACACATGGGTTTAAATTTTCCAGCACTAAAACCCACCAAATCACTTTCACTAGACGCTCTGTCATCTCTGATCATCCTTTGTACCTCTATGGCTCACGTATCCCTGAACGTGATACAGTCAAGTTTCTGGGCCTCCTCTTTGATCGTAGGTTATCCTGGAAACCTCACATTACCTCTCTGAAGGCAACTTGTCACAGCCGGCTGAACCTTCTTAAAACCCTTGCTCATCTTTCGTGGGGAGCTGATCGTCGAACCCTCCTTCACCTACATTCCACCCTTATTTTATCGAAACTTGATTATGGTGACCAGATCTATTCAGCGGCATCTCCTGCTACTCTCTCTAGCCTTAACCCCATTCATCACCAAGGATTACGTTTATGCCTTGGTGCTTTTCGCTCTTCCCCTGTCGAAAGCCTCTATGCAGAAGCGAACGTTCCATCCTTATCCGATCGCCGTGATGCCCATTGCCTGCGCTACTATGTACGCTCTCATGATCTCCGCAATCCTTCCATTTATAGAATGGTCACTGATATTAGTAGACATTCTTTATTTGTTCGCCGCCCCTGCTTACTCCGTCCCTTCTCTCTTCGCCTTCATTCGCTCTTGTCTTCTCTTCAACTACCACCTTTCTATGTACATGTAGCATCTCACTTTTCCCTACCCCCCTGGGAAGTTCCAGCTGTTCGAGTCTGTTCTTTCTCCCTCCCTTGCTCGAAAGCCCAACTGTCTACGGTCGCTTCCCGCTCTCTTTTTCTTGACCACTTTCACTCTCATTCTCATGCCATTGCTGTGTACACAGTTGGCTCTAAGTCTTCTGACGGCGTAGGATTCGCAGCAGTGTTTCCGGACAGCGTCGTACAAGGGCATTTACTATCTTCAGCTAGTATTTTTACTGCTGAATTATATGCCATCCTTACAGCACTTATCCGTATTGCATCTATGCCTGTGTCATCATTTGTGGTTGTCTCAGACTCCCTTAGTGCTTTACAGGCTATACAAAAATTTGATACACCTCACCCCTTAGTCCTCCGTATCCAACTTTGGCTACGCCGCATCTTTACTAAGCATAAAGATATTGTTTTTTGTTGGGTCCCTGGTCATGTTGACGTACAGGGCAATGAACAGGCAGACACTGCTGCCCGGTCAGCAGTACATGACCTACCAGTTTCTTATAGAGGTATTCCATGTACGGACTATTTTGCTGTAATATCTTCCCACCTTCACACCCGTTGGCAACAACGTTGGTCTACTATGCTCGGCAACAAACTTCAGTCTATTAAACCGAGTATAGGTTACTGGCCGTCTTCTTATCACCAGTGTCGAGGTTGGGAGACTACTCTCTCCCGTCTTCGCATTGGCCATACTCGTCTTACTCATGGATATCTCATGGAGAGGCGTCTTGCTCCTCTCTGTGAGAATTGCCAAGCTCCATTATCAGTCAGCCACATTCTGTTGGACTGCCCACTTTATCAACGAGCACGCAGAATTTACCTCTGTCGTCGTCTTCGCCCCGCTGCTCTCTCTTTACCTTCCCTTCTCGCTGATGGACCCACCTTTCATCCGGACTCTCTCATTGACTTTTTGACAACGACTGACTTACTTCACAAATTCTGATACTTTCGGCCCTTTCTACTTGTATCTCTTGCTACCCTCTACCCCCGTACTATCCCCTGCCCCGCTGTTTTCTGTAACCTGCTGATCATCCCCCCTCCCTTCTGCCATCTAATTCCCTTGCTTCCTTCCCTACCCTGCAGCGCTGTATAGCCCTTGTGGCTTAGCGCTTCTTTTTGATTATAATAATAATAATGTGGTCTTTGAAGGCGAGATCATCTAACATTATCACTCCCAGGTCCTTCACATTACTTTTTCACTCTATTGTTTTATACTCCGACAAAGTTTTCAATTTCCTCAAGTTTTGCATATTGGAGTAACTGGGTCACAGTATTTCTGTGACCCAGTTAAACATTGTTTCTGTGACCCAGTTAAACATTGTTTCTGTGACCCAGTTAAACATTGTTTGTGACCCAGTTAAACATTGTTTCTGTGACCCAGTTAAACATTGTTTGTGACCCAATTAAACATTGTTACTGTGACCCAGTTAAACATTGTTTGTGACCCAATTAAACATTGTGACCCAATTAAACATTGTTACTGTGACCCAGTTAAACATTGTTACTGTGACCCAGTTAAACATTGTTTCTGTGACCCAGTTAAACATTGTTTCTGTGACCCAGTTAAACATTGTTTGTGACCCAATTAAACATTGTGACCCAATTAAACATTGTTACTGTGACCCAGTTAAACATTGTTACTGTCACCCAGTTAAACATTGTTTCTGTGACTCAGTTAAACATTGTTACTGTGACCCAGTTAAACATTGTTACTGTGACCCAGTTAAACATTGTTACTGTGACCCAGTTAAACATTGTTACTGTGACCCAGTTAAACATTGTTACTGTGACCCAGTTAAACATTGTTACTGTGACCCAGTTAAACATTGTTACTGTGACCCAGTTAAACATTGTTACTGTGACCCAGTTAAACATTGTTACTGTGACCCAGTTAAACATTGTTACTGTGACCCAGTTAAACATTGTTACTGTGACCCAGTTAAACATTGTTTCTGTGACCCAGTTAAACATTGTTACTGTGACCCAGTTAAACATTGTTTCTGTGACCCAGTTAAACATTGTTACTGTGACCCAGTTAAACATTGTTACTGTGACCCAGTTAAACATTGTTACTGTGACCCAGTTAAACATTGTTACTGTGACCCAGTTAAACATTGTTACTGTGACCCAGTTAAACATTGTTACTGTGACCCAGTTAAACATTGTTACTGTGACCCAGTTAAACATTGTTACTGTGACCCAGTTAAACATTGTTACTGTGACCCAGTTAAACATTGTTACTGTGACCCAGTTAAACATTGTTTCTGTGACCCAGTTAAACATTGTTTCTGTGACCCAGTTAAACATTGTTTCTGTGACCCAGTTAAACATTGTTACTGTGACCCAGTTAAACATTGTTACTGTGACCCAGTTAAACATTGTTACTGTGACCCAGTTAAACATTGTTACTGTGACCCAGTTAAACATTGTTACTGTGACCCAGTTAAACATTGTTACTGTGACCCAGTTAAACATTGTTACTGTGACCCAGTTAAACATTGTTACTGTGACCCAGTTAAACATTGTTACTGTGACCCAGTTAAACATTGTTACTGTGACCCAGTTAAACATTGTTACTGTGACCCAGTTAAACATTGTTACTGTGACCCAGTTAAGCATTGTTACTGTGACCCAGTTAAACATTGTTACTGTGACCCAGTTAAGCATTGTTACTGTGACCCAGTTAAACATTGTTACTGTGACCCAGTTAAACATTGTTACTGTGACCCAGTTAAACATTGTTACTGTGACCCAGTTAAACATTGTTACTGTGACCCAGTTAAACATTGTTACTGTGACCCAGTTAAACATTGTTACTGTGACCCAGTTAAACATTGTTTCTGTGACCCAGTTAAACATTGTTACTGTGACCCAGTTAAACATTGTTACTGTGACCCAGTTAAACATTGTTACTGTGACCCAGTTAAACATTGTTACTGTGACCCAGTTAAACATTGTTACTGTGACCCAGTTAAACATTGTTACTGTGACCCAGTTAAACATTGTTACTGTGACCCAGTTAAACATTGTTACTGTGACCCAGTTAAACATTGTTACTGTGACCCAGTTAAACATTGTTACTGTGACCCAGTTAAACATTGTTACTGTGACCCAGTTAAACATTGTTACTGTGACCCAGTTAAACATTGTTTCTGTGACCCAGTTAAACATTGTTACTGTGACCCAGTTAAACATTGTTACTGTGACCCAGTTAAACATTGTTACTGTGACCCAGTTAAACATTGTTACTGTGACCCAGTTAAACATTGTTACTGTGACCCAGTTAAACATTGTTACTGTGACCCAGTTAAACATTGTTACTGTGACCCAGTTAAACATTGTTACTGTGACCCAGTTAAACATTGTTACTGTTATTATATTTATGATTATGATTATAATTTTACTATTATAATTATTATTATATTTATTATTATTACTATTCAATGAAGCGCTCAACCCACAGGAGTAAACAAAACCTCGGGGATATTCGTAGCTCCAGTTCCTCGGATCAAAGCTCATAATCTTTCCCGGTTGCTGCTTGATTCCTACGGATTTAGCGCTCACCCATGACTGTAATAATAAAAATGAAAATAATAAAAAAATTTTGACCTTTAACCTTCAATAAGTTTTTACAAATTTTAAAAACCTTGTAGTTAATGCTGACCTTATAAAAGACCAAAGGTCAAAAAATATCTATTATTTATAATTATTATTATTATTACTATTATTATTATTGGTAGCTGGAGCAGCAGGCTGAGTCTTGAACCACAGATGTTGATACAATGTTCTCTTATTGTACCAATGGCGCCCCGGCTTTTCACTGGATATATATTTACACATTATCCCATATGTCTCACTCCAGTGTTGTTATAACAGTGTGTAGATCAATATGTCTCACTCCAGTGTTGTTATAACAGTGTGCAGATCAATATGTCTCACTCCAGTGTTGTTATAACAGTGTGTAGATCAATATGTCTCACTCCAGTGTTGTTATAACAGTGTGTAGATCAATATGTCTCACTCCAGTGTTGTTATAACAGTGTGCAGATCAATATGTCTCACTCCAGTGTTGTTATAACAGTGTGCAGATCAATATGTCTCACTCCAGTGTTGTTATAACAGTGTGCAGATCAATATGTCTCACTCCAGTGTTGTTATAACAGTGTGCAGATCAATATGTCTCACTCCAGTGTTGTTATAACAGTGTGTAGATCAATATGTCTCACTCCAGTGTTGTTATAACAGTGTGTAGATCAATATGTCTCACTCCAGTGTTGTTATAACAGTGTGTAGATCAATATGTCTCACTCCAGTGTTGTTATAACAGTGTGCAGATCAATATGTCTCACTCCAGTGTTGTTATAACAGTGTGCAGATCAATATGTCTCACTCCAGTGTTGTTATAACAGTGTGCAGATCAATATGTCTCACTCCAGTGTTGTTATAACAGTGTGTAGATCAATATGTCTCACTCCAGTGTTGTTATAACAGTGTGCAGATCAATATGTCTCACTCCAGTGTTGTTATAACAGTGTGTAGATCAATATGTCTCACTCCAGTGTTGTTATAAAAGTGTGCAGATCAATATGTCTCACTCCAGTGTTGTTATAACAGTGTGTAGATCAATATGTCTCACTCCAGTGTTGTTATAACAGTGTGCAGATCAATATGTCTCACTCCAGTGTTGTTATAACAGTGTGTAGATCAATATGTCTCACTCCAGTGTTGTTATAACAGTGTGTAGATCAATATGTCTCACTCCAGTGTTGTTATAACAGTGTGCAGATCAATATGTCTCACTCCAGTGTTGTTATAACAGTGTGTAGATCAATATGTCTCACTCCAGTGTTGTTATAACAGTGTGCAGATCAATATGTCTCACTCCAGTGTTGTTATAACAGTGTGTAGATCAATATGTCTCACTCCAGTGTTGTTATAACAGTGTGCAGATCAATATGTCTCACTCCAGTGTTGTTATAACAGTGTGTAGATCAATATGTCTCACTCCAGTGTTGTTATAACAGTGCGCAGATCAATATGTCTCACTCCAGTGTTGTTATAACAGTGTGCAGATCAATATGTCTCACTCCAGTGTTGTTATAACAGTGTGTAGATCAATATGTCTCACTCCAGTGTTGTTATAACAGTGTGCAGATCAATATGTCTCACTCCAGTGTTGTTATAACAGTGTGTAGATCAATATGTCTCACTCCAGTGTTGTTATAACTGTGTGCAGATCAATATGTCTCACTCCAGTGTTGTTATAACAGTGTGCAGATCAATATGTCTCACTCCAGTGTTGTTATAACAGTGTGTAGATCAATATGTCTCACTCCAGTGTTGTTATAACAGTGTGCAGATCAATATGTCTCACTCCAGTGTTGTTATAACAGTGTGCAGATCAATATGTCTCACTCCAGTGTTGTTATAACAGTGTGTAGATCAATATGTCTCACTCCAGTGTTGTTATAACAGTGTGTAGATCAATATGTCTCACTCCAGTGTTGTTATAACAGTGTGCAGATCAATATGTCTCACTCCAGTGTTGTTATAACAGTGTGCAGATCAATATGTCTCACTCCAGTGTTGTTATAACAGTGTGCAGATCAATATGTCTCACTCCAGTGTTGTTATAACAGTGTGCAGATCAATATCTCTCAAGCCCTCCAGTACTTTCCAAGTACCCCTAATAAACCATACCCCCGGCCGGGATTGAACCCGCGGTCATAGAGTCTCAAAACTCCAGACCGTCGCGTTAGCCACTAGACCAGCTAGCCACAATAAGATTCATCCAACTAGGTATATTTCTACACCATAGGAAGGTTAGCATAGGCACCACTGTGACCACAAATGCACAAATGCATTCTTAACCCCTAACGATACTGTTCCAGCTGAGATATCTCCACTGCCCTGAACGATATTGTTCCAGCTGTGATATCTCCCCTGCCCTGAACGATACTGTTCCAGCTGAGATATCTCCACTGCCCTGAACGATATTGTTCCAGCTGTGATATCTCCCCTGCCCTGAACGATACTGTTCCAGCTGTGATATCTCCCCTGCCCTGAACGATACTGTTCCAGCTGTGACATCTCCCCTGCCCTGAATGATACTGTTCCAGCTGTGACATCTCCCCTGCCCTGAATGATACTGTTCCAGCTGTGACATCTCCCCTGCCCTGAATGATACTGTTCCAGCTGTGATATCTCCCCTGCCCTGAATGATACTGTTCCAGCTGTGACATCTCCCCTGCCCTGAATGATACTGTTCCAGCTGTGACATCTCCCCTGCCCTGAATGATACTGTTCCAGCTGTGACATCTCCCCTGCCCTGAATGATACTGTTCCAGCTGTGACATCTCCCCTGCCCTGAATGATACTGTTCCAGCTGTGATATCTCCCCTGCCCTGAATGATACTGTTCCAGCTGAGATATCTCCCCTGCCCTGAATGATACTGTTCCAGCTGTGATATCTCCCCTGCCCTGAATGATACTGTTCCAGCTGTGATATCTCCCCTGCCCTGAACGATATTGTTCCAGCTGTGATATCTCCCCTGCCCTGAACGATACTGTTCCAGCTGTGATATCTCCCCTGCCCTGAACGATACTGTTCAGCTGTGATATCTCCCCTGCCCTGAATGATACTGTTCCAGCTGTGATATCTCCCCTGCCCTGAACGATATTGTTCCAGCTGTGATATCTCCCCTGCCCTGAATGATACTGTTCCAGCTGTGATATCTCCCCTGCCCTGAACGATACTGTTCCAGCTGTGATATCTCCCCTGCCCTGAATGATACTGTTCCAGCTGTGATATCTCCCCTGCCCTGAATGATACTGTTCCAGCTGTGATGTCTCCCCTGCCCTGAACGATACTGTTCCAGTTGTGATATCTCCCCTGCCCTTAACGATACTGTTCCAGCTGTGATATCTCCCCTGCCCTGAACGATACTGTTCCAGCTGTGATATCTCCCCTGCCCTTAACGATACTGTTCCAGCTGTGATATCTCCCCTGCCATGAATGATGCTGTTCCAGCTGTGATATCTCCCCTGCCCTGAACGATACTGTTCCAGCTATGATATCTCCCCTACCCTGAATGATACTGTTCCAGTTGTGATATCTCCCCTGCCCTGAACGATACTGTTCCAGCTGTAATATCTCCCCTGCCCTGAACGATACTGTTCCAGCTGTGATATCTCCCCTGCCCTGAACGATACTGTTCCAGCTGTGATATCTCCCCTGCCCTGAACGATACTGTTCCAGCTGTGATATCTCCCCTGCCCTGAATGATACTGTTCCAGCTGAGATATCTCCCCTGCCCTGAATGATACTGCTCCAGCTGTGATATCTCCCCTGCCCTGAACGACACTGTTCCAGCTGTGATATCTCCCCTGCTCAGAACGATACTGTTCCAGCTGTGATATCTCCCCTGCCCTGAACGATACTGTTCCAGCTGTGATATCTCCCCTGCCCTGAATGATACTGTTCCAGCTGTGATATCTCCCCTGCCCTGAACGATACTGTTCCAGCTGTGATATCTCCCCTGCCCTGAATGATACTGTTCCAGCTGTGATATCTCCCCTGCCCTGAATGATACTGTTCCAGCTGTGATATCTCCCCTGCCCTGAACGATACTGTTCAAGCTGTGAAATCTTCCCTGCCCTGAATGATACTGTTCCAGATGTGATATCTCCCCTGCCCTAAATGATACTGTTCCAGCTGTGATATCTCCCCTGCCCTGAACGATACTGTTCCAGTTGTGATATCTCCCCTGCCCTAAATGATACTGTTCAAGCTGTGAAATCTTCCCTGCCCTGAATGATACTGTTCCAGCTGTGAAATCTTCCCTGCCCTGAATGATACTGTTCCAGCTGTAATATCTCCCCTGCCCTGAATGATACTGTTCCAGCTGTGATATCTCCCCTGTCCTTAACGATACTGTTCCAGCTGTGATATATCCTTTGCCCTGAACGATACTGTTCCAGCTGTGATATCTCCCCTGCCCTGAACGATACTGTTCCAGCTGTGATATCTCCCCTGCCCTGAACGATACTGTTCCAGCTGTGACATCTCCCCTGCCCTGAATGATACTGTTCCAGCTGTGATATCTCCCCTGCCCTGAACGATACTGTTCAAGCTGTGATATCTCCCCTGCCCTGAATGATACTGTTCCAGCTGTGATATCTCCCCTGCCCTGAACGATACTGTTCCAGCTGTGATATCTTCCCTGCCCTGAATGATACTGTTCCAGTTGTGATATCTCCCCTGCCCTAAATGATACTGTTCCAGCTGTGATATCTTCCCTGCCCTGAACGATACTGTTCCAGCTGTGATATCTCCCCTGCCCTGAACGATACTGTTCCAGCTGTGATATCTCCCCTGCCCTGAACGATACTGTTCCAGCTGTGATATCTCCCCTGCCCTGAATGATACTGTTCCAGTTGTGATATCTCCCCTGCCCTGAATGATACTGTTCCAGCTGTGATATCTCCCCTGCCCTGAATGATACTGTTCCAGCTGTGATATCTCCCTTGCCCTGAACGATATTGTTCCAGCTGTGATATCTCCCCTGCCCTGAACGATACTGTTCCAGCTGTGATATCTCCCCTGCCCTGAACGATACTGTTCCAGCTGTGATATCTCCCCTGCCCTGAATGATACTGTTCCAGCTGTGATATCTCCACTGCCCTGAACGATACTGTTCCAGCTGTGATATCTCCCCTGCCCTGAATGATACTGTTCCAGCTGTGATATCTCCCCTGCCCTGAATGATACTGTTCCAGCTGTGATATCTCCCCTGCCCTGAACGATATTGTTCCAGCTGTGATATCTCCCCTGCCCTGAATGATACTGTTCCAGCTGTGATATCTCCCCTGCCCTGAACGATATTGTTCCAGCTGTGATATCTCCCCTGCCCTGAATGATACTGTTCCAGCTGTGATATCTCCCCTGCCCTGAACGATACTGTTCCAGCTGTGATATCTTCCCTGTCCTGAATGATACTGTTCCAGCTGTGATATCTCCCCTGCCCTGAACGATATTGTTCCAGCTGTGATATCTCCCCTGCCCTGAATGATACTGTTCTAGCTGTAATATCTCCCCTGCCCTGAACGATACTGTTCCAGCTGTGATATCTCCCCTGCCCTGAATGATACTGTTCCAGCTGTGATATCTCCCCTGCCCTGAACGATACTGTTCCAGCTGTGATATCTTCCCTGCCCTGAATGATACTGTTCCAGCTGTCATATCTCCCCTGCCCTGAACGATACTGTTCCAGCTGTGATATCTTCCCTGCCCTGAATGATACTGTTCCAGCTGTGATATCTCCCCTGCCCTGAACGATACTGTTCCAGCTGTGATATCTCCCCTGCCCAGAACGATACTGTTCCAGCTGTGATATCTCCCCTGCCCTGAACGATACTGTTCCAGCTGTGATATCTCCCCTGCCCAGAACGATACTGTTCCAGCTGTGATATCTCCCCTGCCTGAATGACACTGTTCCAGCTGTGATATCTCCCCTGCCCTGAACGATACTGTTCCAGCTGTGATATCTCCCCTGCCCAGAACGATACTGTTCCAGCTGTGATATCTCCCCTGCCCTGAATGATACTGTTCCAGTTGTGATATCTCCCCTGCCCTGAATGATACTGTTCCAGCTGTGATATCTCCCCTGCCCTGAATGATACTGTTCCAGCTGTGAAATCTCCCCTGCCCTGAATAATACTGTTCCATATGTGATATCTCCCCTGCCCTGAACGATACTGTTCCAGCTGTGATATCTCCCCTGCCCTGAATGATACTGTTCCAGCTGTGAAATCTCCTCTGCCCTGAATGATACTGTTCCAGCTGCGATATCTCCCCTGCCCTGAACGATACTGTTCCAGCTGTGATATCTCCCCTGCCCTGATCGATACTGTTCCAGCTGTGATATCTCCCCTGCCTTGAACGATACTGTTCCAGCTGTGATATCTCCCCTGCCTTGAACGATACTGTTCCAGCTGTAATATCTCCCCTGCCCTGAACGATACTGTTCCAGCTGTGATATCTCCCCTGCCCTGAACGATACTGTTCCATTTGTGATATCTCCCGTTCCGTGAACGATGCTGTTCCAGCTGTGATATCTCCCATGCCCTTAACGATACTGTTCCAGCTGTGATATCTCCTCTGCCCTGAACGATACTGTTCCAGCTGTGATATCTCCTCTGCCCTGAACGATACTGTTCCAGCTGTGATATCTCCTCTGCCTTGAACGATACTGTTCCAGCTGTGGTATCTCCCCTGCCCTGAATGATACTGTTCCAGCTGTGATATCTCCCCTGCCCTGGACGGAGCCGTCAACACTGAACAATATTCCAAGTGATTTGAACAGTATCACCAGTAGCACTATTCCCCTTGTTTTGAAAGTTCTCATTATCCACCCATCAGTTCCCATTAGGCCGGCGACTGAACCACCTACACTCAGTGCTTGAGGCGATTGTGTTACCTACCATAGACAGCCATGTTATTCTCCACTACCCACTGGAAGACTTCGTCTTCTAATGAGCCGACTTTCATGCTTGTTTTGGTATCATCCGCATACCATGTTGCAGACAATGACTATTGTTGTATCTACAAGGGTAACAGACATTTTAGGTACTAAGACTGTGTCTTAGGACACTGAATATTTCTCACCAGAAAAGCCCAAGACCCTTAAAGAAATACAAGACCAGAAAAACCCAAGACCCTTAAAGAAATACAAGACCAGAAAAACCCAAGACCCTTAAAGAAATACAAGACCAGAAAATTCCAAGACTCTTAAAGAAACACTAGACAGTTGAGAAAGAACAAAATGTACAATACCGTGACTGGAGCAATACACAAATAACCCGCTGACAGAAGAAACAAATATGTGACTACATTTCGGACTGACATGAACCGCTTGTGTGTGACTAGTTAATGGGCCAAGTGGGACCGAAACATCGTCATAAGTTTGAGTCACCACTTATGTGCGGGTTATTTGTGTTGTTCCAGTCACAGTGTTGTGTCTCATCTTTGTCTCGGCTCAGTGTTAACACTATCTGTATTTTAGTTTCTTCCAGTGCCGATTCATTACCTTCGATATACCTCTGATGAGTTTCAAGAGTCTTACCACTCTCGGAGCCCGGCCATGGGCCAGGATCGTCTCTTGCTAGCCTGGTCAACCAGACTGTTGCTGTTGAAGGCCGATTGTCCCCACATATCCATCACAGCCTGGTTGATCTGGCATCTGGTGAAGATACTTGTCCAATTTCCTCTTGCAGTGTTTCTGATATCTTCTGGTAAGATGTTGAATAATGTGGAACCACGAATGTTGATACAGTGTTCTCTTATTGTGCCCACCGCACCCCTGTTTTCACTGGGCTTATTTTGCATTTCAGTTGATTTTATTATTTAATGATACAATAGTTGTGACAAGCGTGATCTTCCAGCTCTGGGTCCAGGCTGCTTTGAACTTTACCAGGTAGTGCTTTGTCGTAAAGTTTGTAATCTGGCGTCTCAACAGTCTTTCAGACCGAGAGGTCTTTAGAGCGAGGGTCTATGATTCATGGAACACAGGACCAGGAAGACCCAAGACTTTTAAAGGAACACAAGACCAGAAAGGTCCTAGACCTTCATATCTAACACCTTTAAGTGGTCTGACTTTTTTCTTCCTCCAAGACTTTCATCCATAACTTGAGAACGCCTCATCCGATGGCCTTCAAACTATCAACGCTGGTGGACTGTAACTAGAGCAAGATTCACGCAACTACCGGCACCTGCAGGTGCTGCCCTCTGCCCAGTTCTGGTTTTTGTGTGATAACCTGAGAATGGTTCTCCGGATTGGTTTCAAATTTAAACACTGTTGAATCCTATTAAGAAGAGTAGTTACTGGATTGTGTAGCTGATAATTTTGTATGGTCTAACGTAACTTAACTAAGCCTAACTTAATCTAACTTAACCTAAGTAACAAAAATTTAACTTTTATTAGCCTAACAGAAAAAACCAGTTTAACCTGTCGTGATCTAACTTAAGCACCATGACCATGGCACCATGACCATGGTACCATCAACAACACAAGTATTACAATGTTAACATACACTGAGTATGTTAGTAAGTTTATTCAGGTACAGGTACACATAAATACAGATGCATAAATTATCATACATAGCATATGTGTAGATTACCTAGGATAACGCATAACGCATAAGAGTCAAAGTGACTTATTTCCACGCATCCACATTCCATCAACAATTAGGCAAAAACCTTAATAACTGACTGTCAGTGTGTGTGCAAGGTCTCAATTCACACTGAAAAATAACTTCCACTTCTAATTGTCAGAGGACAGCAGGTAAGCTTTAAAGTTACTGTAACTCACACTGTAACTAAAATTGGTCTTGGAGGTCAGTCTCTCACCTGCTTTCAGATGATTAACACACCTCAATTCTGTCCTCTGCATGGGTGCATGAGCTGTAGCTGGCAAGAGTACTCATGAATAAAATTTGGAAGGTCATGTGACCCCCTTTGCCTTTGCAATACTGAAACATTTGCCATTAAATAAAAATTATTATAGAAACAATTTCACAATATTCTTTTTTTTCACTTGTTTTTCAGTTTGTGTTAGCTGGAACTAGACTTGTTGCTCTCTGACTGGGTAGGCTCTTTATATTGTGGCACCGAACAAAATCTCATACAGGTACTATAACACTGGTGGTGGATCTGTACAGTTACTTGAAGAACAACATTGATGGTGTTGGCTGTGGTTCTTATCATTGTTCCACTGTTGCTTGATAAGACACATATGCAACACTGTTGCTTGATAAGACACATATGCAACACTGTTGCTTGATAAGTAAGACACATATGCAACACTGTTGCTTGATAAGACACATATGCAACACTGTTGCTTGATAAGTAAGACACATATGCAACACTGTTCCTTGATAAGACACATATGCAACACTGTTGCTTGATAAGTAAGACACATATGAAACACTGTTGCTTGATAAGTAAGACACATATGCAACACTGTTGCTTGATAAGTAAGACACATATGCAACACTGTTGCTTGATAAGTAAGACACATATGCAACACTTGCTTGATAAGACACATATGCAACACTGTTGCCTGATAAGTAAGACACGTATGAAACACTGTTGCTTGATAAGTAAGACACATATGCAACAGTTACCTATCTTTATTCCCAAATCTTCCACCTACACAGTAGGCTTCTTCAGTCTAATACAGAGGAGACAAGAATGAAGAGTAAAACAATAACGACTAGAACAAGAATAAAGACCAGAACAAGAATAAACACCAGAACAAGAATAAAGACCAGAACAAGAATAAACACCAGAACAAGAATAAAGACCAGAACAAGAATAAAGACCAGAACAAGAATAAAGACCAGAACAAGAATAAACACCAGAACAAGAATAAAGACCAGAACAAGAATAAAGACCAGAACAAGAATAAAGACTAGAACAAGAATAAAGACTAGAACAAGAATAAAGACCAGAACAAGAATAAAGACTAGAACAAGAATAAAGACTAGAACAAGAATAAAGACCAGAACAAGAATAAAGACCAGAACAAGAATAAAGACCAGAACAAGAATAAAGACTAGAACAAGAATAAAGACCAGAACAAGAATAAAGACCAGAACAAGAATAAAGACCAGAACAAGAATAAAGACCAGAACAAGAAAAAAGACTAGAACAAGAATAAAGACTAGAACAAGAATAAAGACTAGAACAAGAATAAAGACTAGAACAAGAAAAAAGACCAGAACAAGAAAAAAGACTAGAACAAGAATAAAGACTAGAACAAGAATAAAGACTAGAACAAGAATAAAGACCAGAACAAGAATAAAGACCAGAACAAGAATAAAGACCAGAACAAGAATAAAGACCAGAACAAGAATAAAGACTAGAACAAGAATAAAGACTAGAACAAGAATAAAGACTAGAACAAGAATAAAGACTAGAACAAGAATAAAGACCAGAACAAGAAAAGACTAGAACAAGAATAAAGACTAGAACAAGAATAAAGACTAGAACAAGAATAAAGACCAGAACAAGAATAAAGACCAGAACAAGAATAAAGACTAGAACAAGAATAAAGACCAGAACAAGAATAAAGACCAGAACAAGAATAAAGACTAGAACAAGAATAAAGACTAGAACAAGAATAAAGACCAGAACAAGAAAAAAGACTAGAACAAGAATAAAGACTAGAACAAGAATAAAGACTAGAACAAGAATAAAGACCAGAACAAGAATAAAGACCAGAACAAGAATAAAGACTAGAACAAGAATAAAGACTAGAACAAGAATAAAGACCAGAACAAGAAAAAAGACCAGAACAAGAAAAAAGACTAGAACAAGAATAAAGACTAGAACAAGAATAAAGACTAGAACAAGAATAAAGACTAGAACAAGAATAAAGACTAGAACAAGAATAAAGACTAGAACAAGAATAAAGACTAGAACAAGAATAAAGAGTAAAACAAGAATAAAGAGTAAAACAAGAATAAAGAGTAAAACAAGAATAAAGACTAGAACAAGAATAAATACTAGAACAAGAATAAAGACTAGAACAAAAATAAAGACTAGAACAAGAATAAAGAGTAAAACAAGAATAAAGACTAGAACAAGAATAAAGACTAGAACAAGAATAAAGACTAGAACAAGAATAAAGACTAGAACAAGAATAAAGACTAGAACAAGAATAAAGAGTAAAACAAGAATAAAGAGTAAAACAAGAATAAAGACTAGAACAAGAATAAAGACTAGAACAAGAATAAAGACTAGAACAAGAATAAAAACTAGAACAAGAATAAAAAGTAAAACAAGAATAAAGACTAGAACAAGAATAAAGACTAGAACAAGAATAAAGACTAGAACAAGAATAAAGAGTAAAACAAGAATAAAAACAAGAACAAGAATAAAGACTAGAACAAGAATAAAGAGAAAAACAAGAATAAAGACTAGAACAAGAATAAAGACTAGAACAAGAATAAAGACTAGAACAAGAATAAAGACTAGAACAAGAATAAAGAGTAAAACAAGAATAAAGACTAGAACAAGAATAAAGACTAGAACAAGAATAAAGACTAGAACAAGAATAAAGACTAGAACAAGAATAAAGAGTAAAACAAGAATAAAGACTAGAACAAGAATAAAGACTAGAACAAGAATAAAGACTAGAACAAGAATAAAGACTAGAACCAGAATAAAGACTAGAACAAGAATAAAGACTAGAACAAGAATAAAGACTAGAACAAGAATAAAGACCAGAACAAGAATAAAGACTAGAACAAGAATAAAGACTAGAACAAGAATAAAGACTAGAACAAGAATAAAGAGTAAAACAAGAATAAAAACAAGAACAAGAATAAAGACTAGAACAAGAATAAAGAGAAAAACAAGAATAAAGAGAAAAACAAGAATAAAGACTAGAACAAGAATAAAGACTAGAACAAGAATAAAGACTAGAACAAGAATAAAGACAAGAACAAGAATAAAGACTAGAACAAGAATAAAGACCAGAGCAAGAATAAAGACTAGAACAAGAATAAAGACTAGAACAAGAATAAAGACTAGAACAAGAATAAAGAGAAAAACAAGAATAAAGACTAGAACAAGAATAAAGACTATAACAAGAATAAAGACTAGAACAAGAATAAAGACTAGAACAAGAATAAAGACTAGAACAAGAATAAAGACTAGAACAAGAATAAAGACTAGAACAAGAATAAAGACTAGAACAAGAAAAAGACTAAAGACTAGAACAAGAATAAAGACTAGAACAAGAATAAAGAGACTAGAACAAGAATAAAGACTAGAAAACCAGAACAAGAATAAAGACTATAACAAGAATAAAGACTAGAACAAGAATAAAGACTAGAACAAGAATAAAGACTAGAACAAGAATAAAGACTAGAACAAGAATAAAGACTAGAACAAAAATAAAGACTAGAACAAGAATAAAGACTAGAACAAGAATAAAGACTAGAACAAGAATAAAGACTAGAACAAGAATAAAGACTAGAACAAGAATAAAGACTAGAACAAGAATAAAGACTAGAACAAGAATAAAGACTAGAACAAGAATAAAGACTAGAACAAGAATAAAGACTAGAACAAGAATAAAGACTAGAACAAGAATAAAGACTAGAACAAGAATAAAGACTAGAACAAGAATAAAGACTAGAACAAGAATAAAGACTAGAACAAGAATAAAGACTAGAACAAAAATAAAGACAAGAACAAGAATAAAGACTAGAACAAGAATAAAGACTAGAACAAGAATAAGAATAAAGACTAGAACAAGAATAAAGACTATAACAAGAATAAAGACTAGAACAAGAATAAAGACTAGAACAAGAATAAAGACCAGAACAAGAATAAAGAGACTAAACAAGAATAAAGACTAGAACAAGAATAAAGACTAGAACAAGAATAAAGACTAGAACAAGAATAAAGACTAGAACAAGAATAAAGACTAGAACAAGAATAAAGACTAGAACAAGAATAAAGACTAGAACAAGAATAAAGACTAGAACAAGAATAAAGACTAGAACAAGAATAAAGACTAGAACAAGAATAAAGACTAGAACAAGAATAAAGACTAGAACAAGAATAAAGACAAGAACAAGAATAAAGACTATAACAAGAATAAAGACTAGAACAAGAATAAAGACAAGAACAAAGAACAAGAATAAAGACTACAACAATAATAAAGACTACAACAAGAATAAAGACTATAACAAGAATAAAGACTATAACAAGAATAAAGACTAGAACAAGAATAAAGACTATAACAAGAATAAAGACTAGAACAAGAATAAAGACTAGAACAAGAATAAAGACAAACAAGAATAAAGACTAGAACAAGAATAAAGACTAGAACAAGAATAAAGACTAGAACAAGAATAAAGACTAGAACAAGAATAAAGAGTAAAACAAGAATAAAGAGTAAAACAAGAATAAAGACTAGAACAAGAATAAAGACTAGAACAAGAATAAAGACTAGAACAAGAATAAAAAGTAAAACAAGAATAAAGACTAGAACAAGAATAAAGACTAGAACAAGAATAAAGACTAGAATAAAGACTAGAACAAGAATAAAGACTAGAACAAGAATAAAGACTAGAACAAGAATAAAGACTAGAACAAGAATAAAGAGTAAAACAAGAATAAAGACTAGAACAAGAATAAAGACTAGAACAAGAATAAAGACTAGAACAAGAATAAAGACTAGAACAAAATAAAGACAAACAATAAAGAGTAAAACAAGAATAAAGACTAGAACAAGAATAAAGACTAAAACAAGAATAAAGACTAGAACAAGAATAAAGACTAGAACAAGAATAAAGACTAGAACAAGAATAAAGACTAGAACCAGAATAAAGACTAGAACAAGAATAAAGACTAGAACAAGAATAAAGACTAGAACAAGAATAAAGACTAGAACAAGAATAAAGACTAGAACAAGAATAAAGAGTAAAACAAGAATAAAGACTAGAACAAGAATAAAGACTAGAACAAGAATAAAGACTAGAACAAGAATAAATACTAGAACAAGAATAAAGACTAGAACAAGAATAAAGACTAGAACAAGAATAAAGACTAGAACAAGAATAAAGAGAAAAACAAGAATAAAGACTAGAACAAGAATAAAGACTATAACAAGAATAAAGACTAGAACAAGAATAAAGACTAGAACAAGAATAAAGACTAGAACAAGAATAAAGACTAGAACAAGAATAAAGACTAGAACAAGAATAAAAACTAGAACAAGAATAAAGACTAGAACAAGAATAAAGACTAGAACAAAAATAAAGACTAGAACAAGAATACAGACTACAACAAGAATAAAGACTATAACAAGAATAAAGACTAGAACAAGAATAAAGACTAGAACAAGAATAAAGACTAGAACAAGAATAAAGACTAGAACAAGAATAAAGACTAGAACAAGAATAAAGACTAGAACAAGAATAAAGACTAGAACAAGAATAAAGACTAGAACAAGAATAAAGAGAAAAACAAGAATAAAGACTAGAACAAGAATAAAGACTAGAACAAGAATAAAGACCAGAACAAGAATAAAGACTAGAACAAGAATAAAGACTAGAACAAGAATAAAGACTAGAACAAGAATAAAGACTAGAACAAGAATAAAGACTAGAACAAGAATAAAGAGTAAAACAAGAATAAAGACTAGAACAAGAATAAAGACTAGAACAAGAATAAAGACTAGAACAAGAATAAAGACTAGAACAAGAATAAAGACTAGAAAAAGAATAAAGAGTAAAACAAGAATAAAGACTAGAACAAGAATAAAGACTAGAACCAGAATAAAGACTAGAACAAGAATGAAGACTAGAACAAGAATAAAGACCAGAACAAGAATAAAGACTAGAACAAGAATAAAGACTAGAACAAGAATAAAGACTAGAACAAGAATAAAGACTAGAACAAGAATAAAGACCAGAACAAGAATAAAGACTAGAACAAGAATAAAGACTAGAACAAGAATAAAGACTAGAACAAGAATAAAGACTAGAACAAGGATAAAGACTAGAACAAGGATAAAGACTAGAACAAGAATAAAGACTAGAACAAGAATAAAGACTAGAACAAGAATAAAGAGTAAAATAAGAATAAAGACTAGAACAAGAATAAAGACTAGAACAAGAATAAAGACTAGAACAAGAATAAAGACTAGAACAAGAATAAAGAGAAAAACAAGAATAAAGAGAAAAACAAGAATAAAGACTAGAACAAGAATAAAGACCAGAACAAGAATAAAGACTAGAACAAGAATAAAGACTAGAACAAGAATAAAGAGTAAAACAAGAATAAAGACTAGAACAAGAATAAAGACTAGAACAAGAATAAAGACTAGAACAAGAATAAAGAGTAAAACAAGAATAAAGACTAGAACAAGAATAAAGACTAGAACAAGAATAAAGACTAGAACAAGAATAAAAACTAGAACAAGAATAAAGACTAGAACAAGAATAAAGACTAGAACAAGAATAAAGACTAGAACAAGAACAAAGAGTTAAAACAAGAATAAAGACTAGAACAAGAATAAAGACTAGAACCAGAACAAAGAGAAAAACAAAAATAAAGAGAAAAACAAGAATAAAGACTAGAACAAGAATAAAGACTAGAACCAGAATAAAGACCAGAACAAGAATAAAGACTAGAACAAGAATAAAGACTAGAACAAGAATAAAGACTAGAACAAGAATAAAGACTAGAACAAGAATAAAGAGTAAAACAAGAATAAAGACTAGAACAAGAATAAAGACTAGAACAAGAATAAAGACTAGAACAAGAATAAAGAGTTAAAACAAGAATAAAGACTAGAACAAGAATAAAGACTAGAACAAGAATAAAGACTAGAACAAGAATAAAGACTAGAACAAGAATAAAGAATAGAACAAGAATAAAGACTAGAACAAGAATAAAAAGTAAAACAAGAATAAAGAGAAAAACAAGAAAAAAGACTAGAACAAGAATAAAGACTAGAACAAGAATAAAGACTAGAACAAGAATAAAGACTAGAACAAGAATAAAAAGTAAAACAAGAATAAAGACTAGAACAAGAATAAAGACTAGAACAAGAAGAGAAAAACAAGAAAAAAGACTAGAACAAGAATAAAGACTAGAACAAGAATAAAGACTAGAACAAGAATAAAGACTAGAACAAGAATAAAAAGTAAAACAAGAATAAAGAGTAGAACAAGAATAAAGTCTAGAACAAGAATAAAGACTAGAACAAGAATAAAGAATAGAACAAGAATAAAGACTAGAACAAGAATAAAGACTAGAACAAGAATAAAGAGAAAAACAACAAAAAAGACTAGAACAAGAATAAAGACTAGAACAAGAATAAAGACTAGAACAAGAATAAAGACTAGAACAAGAATAAAAAGTAAAACAAGAATAAAGACTAGAACAAGAATAAAGACTAGAACAAGAATAAAGAGAAAAACAAGAAAAAAGACTAGAACAAGAATAAAGACTAGAACAAGAATAAAGACTAGAACAAGAATAAAGACTAGAACAAGAATAAAGACTAGAACAAGAATAAAGACTAGAGCAAGAATAAAGACTAGACCAAGAATAAAGAATAGAACAAGAATAAAGACTAGACCAAGAATAAAGACTAGACCAAGAATAAAGACTAGAACAAGAAAAAAGAGAAAAACAAGAATAAAGACTAGAACAAGAATAAGGACTAGAACAAGAATAAAGACTAGAACAAGAATAAAGACTAGAACAAGAATAAAGACTAGAACAAGAATAAAGACTAGAACAAGAATAAAGACTAGAACAAGAATAAAGACTAGAACAAGAATAAAGACTAGAACAAGAATAAAGACTAGAACAAGAATAAAGACTAGAACAAGAATAAAGACTAGAACAAGAATAAAGACTAGAACAAGAATAAAGACTAGAACAAGAATAAAGAGACAACAATGAAGTAACTTAACTGCTGCACTTATGACTTACTTATCAACAAGTAGGTATTGTATACCATTATTAAAACAACATGTGTCTGGCTGGTAGTCACTTATAACGACCAGGCACAACACGACCTGTGTTCGTAATACATAACCCAGCCATGCCTGATTAACAGAACCTAATTAATTTTCAACGAAGCTTAACCTCACCTAACCAAATGTAATGTAACCTATCCTTACCTAACTTACCCTAAAGTAATATAACATGCCCTAAAGTAACCTAACATGCCCTAAAGTAACCTAACATACCCTAAAGTAGCCTAACATACCCTAAAGTAACCTAACATGCCCTAAAGTAACCTAACATGCCCTAAAGTAACCTAACATACCCTAAAGTAACCTAACATACCCTAAAGTAACCGAACATACCCTAAAGTAACCTAACATGCCTAAAGTAACCTAACATGCCCTAAAGTAACCTAACATGCCCTAAAGTAACCTAACATACCCAAAAGTAACCTATCATACCCTAAAGTAACCTAACATACCCTAAAGTAACCTAACATACCCTAAAGTAACCTAACATGCCCTAAAATAACCTAACATACCCTAAAGTAACCTAACATGCCCTAAAGTAACCTAACATGCCCTAAATTAACCTAACATACCCTAAAATAACCTAACATGCCCAAAAGTATCCTAACATGCCCTAAAGTAATCTAACATACCCTAAAGTAACCTAACATACCCTAAAGTAACCTAACATGCCCTAAAGTAACCTAACATACAATAAAGTAACCTAACATACCCTAAAGTAACTTAACATCCCCTAAAGTAACCTAACATACAATAAAGTAACCTAACATACAATAAAGTAACCTAACATACAATAAAGTAACCTAACATACCCTAAAGTAACCTAACATACCCTAAAGTAACCTAACATACAATAAAGTAACCTAACATACAATAAAGTAACCTAACATGCCCTAAAGTAACCTAACATACCCTAAAGTAACCTAACATCCATTAAAGTAACCTAACATACAATAAAGTAACCTAACATACAATAAAGTAACCTAACATACAATAAAGTAACCTAACATACCCTAAAGTAACCTAACATCCCCTAAAGTAACATAACATACACTAAAGTAACCTAACATACACTAAAGTAACCTAACATACAATAAAGTAGCCTAACATACAATAAAGTAATCTAACATACACTAAAGTAACCTAACATACAATAAAGTAACCTAACATACAATAAAGTAACCTAACATACACTAAAGTAACCTAACATACCCTAAAGTAACCTAACATACACTAAAGTAACCTAACATACACTAAAGTAACCTAACATACCCTAAAGTAACCTAACATACAATAAAGTAACCTAACATACAATAAAGTAACGTAACATACAATAAAGTAACCTAACATACACTAAAGTAACCTAACATACCCTAAAGTAACCTAACATACCCTAAAGTAACCTAACATACAATAAAGTAACCTAACATACAATAAAGTAACCTAACATACCCTAAAGTAACCTAACATACCCTAAAGTAACCTAACATACAATAAAGTAACCTAACATACCCTAAAGTAACCTAACATACAATAAAGTAACCTAACATACAATAAAGTAACCTAACATACACTAAAGTAACCTAACATACCCTAAAGTAACCTAACATACACTAAAGTAACCTAACATACACTAAAGTAACCTAACATACCCTAAAGTAACATAACATACAATAAAGTAACCTAACATACAATAAAGTAACCTAACATACAATAAAGTAACCTAACATACACTAAAGTAACCTAACATACCCTAAAGTAACCTAACATACCCTAAAGTAACCTAACATACAATAAAGTAACCTAACATACAATAAAGTAACCTAACATACACTAAAGTAACCTAACATACCCTAAAGTAACCTAACATACAATAAAGTAACCTAACATACCCTAAAGTAACCTAACATACAATAAAGTAACCTAACATCCCCTAAAGTAACCTAACATACAATAAAGTAACCAAACATACACTAAAGTAACCTAACATACCCTAAAGTAACCTAACATACACTAAAGTAACCTAACATGCCCTAAAGTAACCTAACATACAATAAAGTAACCTAACAACCTCTAAAGTAACCTAACATACACTAAAGTAACCTAACATCCCCTAAAGTAACCTAACATACAATAAAGTAACCTAACATGCCCTAAAGTAACCTAACATACCCTAAAGTAACCTAACATGCAATAAAGTAACCTAACATACAATAAAGTAACCTAACATACAATAAAGTAACCTAACATATCCTAAAGTAACCTAACATAAACTAAAGTAACCTAACATACAATAAAGTAACCTAACATACAATAAAGTAACCTAACATAACCTAAAGTAACCTAACATCCCCTAAAGTAACCTAACATACCCTAAAGTAACCAAACAAACCCTAAAGAAACCTAACATACAATAAAGTAACCTAACATGCCCTAAAGTAACCTAACATACCCTAAAGTAAAGTAACATACCCTAAAGTAACCTAAAATTCCCTAAAGTAACCTAACATGCCCTAAAGTAACCTAAAATGCCCTAAAGTAACCTAACATGCCCTAAAGTAGCCTAACATGCCCTAAAGTAACCTAACATACCCTAAAGTAACCTAACATGCCCTAAAGTAACCTAACATACCCTAAAGTAACCTAACAAACCCTAAAGTAACCTAACGTACCCTAAAGTAACCTAACATGCCCTAAAGTAACCTAGCATGCACTAAAGTAACCTAACATGCCCTAAAGTAACCTAACATGCCTTAAAGTAACCTAACATGCCCTAAAGTAACCTAACAAACCCTAAAGTAACCTAACATGCCCTAAAGTAACCTAACATGCCCTAAAGTAACCTAACATGCCCTAAAGTAACCTAACATGCCCTAAAGTAACCTAATATACCCTAAAGAAACCTAACATGCCCTAAAGTAACCTAACATACCCTCAAGTAACCTAACATGCCCTAAACTAACCTAACATACCCTAAAGTAACCTAACATGCCCTAAAGTAAAGTAACATGCCCTAAAGTAAAGTAACATACATTAAAGTAACCTAACATACCCTAAAGTAACCTAACATGCCCTAAAGTAAAGTAACATGCCCTAAAGTAACCTAATATACCCTAAAGCAACCTAACATACCCTAAAGTAAAGTAACATACCCTAAAGTGACCTAACATACCCTAAAGTAACCTAACATACCCTATAGTAACCTAACATACCCTAAAGTAACCTAACATACCCTAAAGTAACCTAACATACTTAGCTAAAGTAACCAAACATGCCCTAAAGTAACCTAGTCTAACTTATCTAAACATAACCTAGCCTAGACTAGCCTAACCTACGGGAATGTAATCTAATCTTATCCAGTCTAACCTAAGCTAACCCAACCTAACATTAGCAAACCAAACCCAACCAAACCAAACCTAACTAAACCTAACATAACCAAAGCTAACCAAACCTAACATAGCCAAACCTAACATAACCAAACCTAACCTAACCAAACCTAACCTAACCTAACCTAACCAAACCTAACCTAACCTAACCTAACCAAACCTAACATAGCCAAACCTAACATAACCAAACCTAACCTAACCAAACCTAACCTAACCAAACCTAACCTAACCAAACCAAACCTAACCAAAACTAACAACCAAACCTAACCTAACCAAACCTAACCTAACCTAACCTAACCTAACCTAACCTAACCAAACCTAACCAAAACTAACAACCAAACATAACATAACCAAACGTAACCAAACCTAGCATAACCAAACGTAACCTAACATAACCAAACCTAACATATAACCAAACCTAACCTAACATAACCAAACCTAACATAACCAAACCAAACCTAACATAACCAAACCTAACATAACCAAACCAAACCTAACATAACCAAACCTAACCTAACATAACCAAACCTAACCTAACATAACCAAACCTAACATAACATAACCAAACCTTACCTAACATAACCAAACCTAACATAACCAAACCAAACCTAACATAACCAAACCTAACCTAACATAACCAAACCTAACATAACATAACCAAACCTAACCTAACATAACCAAACCTAACATAACCAAACCAAACCTAACATAACCAAACCTAACCTAACATAACCAAACCTAACATAACCAAACCTAACCTAACATAACCAAACCTAACATAACCAAACCTAACCTAACATAACCAAACCTAACCTAACATAACCAAACCTAACATAACATAACCAAACCTAACCTAACATAACCAAACCTAACATAACCAAACCAAACCTAACATAACCAAACCTAACCTAACATAACCAAACCTAACATAACCAAACCTAACATAACCAAACCTAACATAACCAAACCAAACCTAACATAACCAAACCAAACTTAACATAACCAAACCAAACCTAACATAACCAAACCAAACCTAACATAACCAAACCAAACCTAACATAACCAAACCAAACATAACCAAACCAAACCTAACATAACCAAACCTAACATAACCAAACCAAACCTAACATAACCAAACCAAACCTAACATAACCAAACCTAACATAACCAAACCAAACCTAACATAACCAAACCTAACATAACCAAACCAAACCTAACATAACCAAACCAAACCTAACATAACCAAACCAAACCTAACATAACCAAA
Organism: Cherax quadricarinatus; assembly: GCF_038502225.1. Lineage (NCBI taxonomy): Eukaryota > Metazoa > Arthropoda > Malacostraca > Decapoda > Parastacidae > Cherax > Cherax quadricarinatus. The sequence goes on from NC_091353.1 coordinate 25,622,248, forward strand.
CCAAACCTAACATAACCAAACCAAACCTAACATAACCAAACCAAACCTAACATAACCAAACCAAACCTAACATAACCAAACCAAACCTAACATAACCAAACCTAACATAACCAAACCAAACCTAACATAACCAAACCAAACCTAACATAACCAAACCAAACCTAACCAAACCAAACCTAACATAACCAAACCAAACCTAACCAAACCAAACCTAACATAACCAAACCTAACATAACCAAACCTAACATAACCAAACCAAACCTAACATAACCTAACCTAACATAACCTAACATAACCTAACCTAACATAACATAACCAAACCTAACATAACCAAACCAAACCTAACATAACCAAACCTAACCTAACCCAAACCAAACCTAACATAACCAAACCTAACATAACCTAACCAAACCTAACATAACCAAACCAAACCTAACATAACCAAACCAAACCTAACATAACCAAACCAAACCTAACATAACCAAACCAAACCTAACATAACGAAACCAAACCTAACCTAACATAACCAAACCTAACATAACCAAACCAAACCTAACATAACCAAACCAAACCTAACATAACCAAACCTAACATAACCAAACCAAACCTAACATAACCAAACCAAACCTAACATAACCAAACCAAACCTAACATAACCAAACCAAACCTAACATAACCAAACCAAACCTAACATAACCAAACCAAACCTAACATAACCAAACCTAACATAACCAAACCTAACATAACCAAACCAAACCTAACATAACCAAACCAAACCTAACATAACCAAACCAAACCTAACATAACCAAACCTAACATAACCAAACCAAACCTAACATAACCAAACCTAACATAACCAAACCAAACCTAACATAACCAAACCTAACATAACCAAACCAAACCTAACATAACCAAACCAAACCTAACATAACCAAACCAAACCTAACATAACCAAACCAAACCTAACATAACCAAACCAAACCTAACATAACCAAACCTAACATAACCAAACCAAACCTAACATAACCAAACCTAACATAACCAAACCAAACCTAACATAACCAAACCAAACCTAACATAACCAAACCTAACATAACCAAACCAAACCTAACATAACCAAACCTAACATAACCAAACCTAACATAACCAAACCTAACATAACCAAACCAAACCTAACATAACCAAACCTAACATAACCAAACCAAACCTAACATAACCAAACCTAACATAACCAAACCAAACCTAACATAACCAAACCTAACATAACCAAACCAAACCTAACATAACCAAACCTAACATAACCAAACCAAACCTAACATAACCAAACCTAACATAACCAAACCAAACCTAACATAACCAAACCAAACCTAACATAACCAAACCAAACCTAACATAACCAAACCAGACCGAACCAAACCAAACCAAACCTAACCTAACCAAACCTAACCAAACCAAACCTAACCTAACCAAACCTAACATAACCAAACCAAACCTAACATAACCAAACCTAACATAACCAAACCAAACCTAACATAACCAAACCTAACATAACCAAACCAAACCTAACATAACCAAACCTAACATAACCAAACCAAACCTAACATAACCAAACCAAACCTAACATAACCAAACCAAACCTAACATAACCAAACCAAACCTAACATAACCAAACCTAACATAACCAAACCAAACCTAACATAACCAAACCTAACATAACCAAACCAAACCTAACATAACCAAACCTAACATAACCAAACCAAACCTAACATAACCAAACCAAACCTAACATAACCTAACCTAACCTAACCTAACCTAACCTAACCTAACCTAACCAACCAAACCTAACATAACCAAACCTAACCTAACATAACCAAACCTAACATAACCAAACCTAACCTAACCTAACCAAACCTAACATAACCAAACCAAACCTAACCTAACCAAACCTAACCTAAACAAACCAAACCTAACCTAACCTATCCTATCCTAACCTAACGTAACCAAACCAAAGGTAACCTTACCTAACCTAACCTAACCTAACCTAACCAAAATAAACCAAACCTAACCTAACATAACCAAATGTAACCTAACATAACCAAACCTAACCTAACCTAACCTAACCCTAACCTAACATAACCAAACCAAACCTAACATAACCAAACCAAACCTAACATAACCAAACCTAACATAACCAAACCAAACCTAACATAACCAAACCTAACCTAACCTAACCAAACCTAACCTAACCAAACCTAACCTAACATAACCTAACCAAACCTAACATAACCAAACCAAACCTAACCTAACCTAACCTAAATAACCAAACCTAACATAACCAAACCAAACCTAACATAACCAAACCAAACCTAACATAACCAAACCTAACCTAACCTAACCAAACCTAACATAACCAAACCTAACCTAACCCAAACCAAACCTAACCATAACCTAACCTAACCAAACCTAACATAACCTAAACCAAACCTAACCTAACCAAACCAAACCTAACATAACCAAACCAAACCTAACATAACCAAACCAAACCTAACATAACCAAACCAAACCTAACATAACCTAACCAAACCTAACATAACCAAACCAAACCTAACATAACCAAACCAAACCTAACAAAACCTAACGTAACCTAACAAAACCTAACGTAACCTAACAAAACCTAACGTAACAAAACAAAACCTAACGTAACCTAACAAAACCTAACATAACCTAACAAAACCTAACATAACCTAACAAAACCTAACGTAACCTAACAAAACCTAACGTAACCTAACAAAACCTAACAAAACCTAACATAACCTAACCAAACCTAACATAACCAAACCTAACATAACCGAACCAAACCTAACATAACCAAACCTAACGTAACCTAACAAAACCTAACGTAACAAAACAAAACCTAACGTAACCTAACCAAACCTAACATAACCTAACCAAACCTAACATAACCTAACAAAAC
>NC_091353.1:25630221-25647721 GCF_038502225.1 Cherax quadricarinatus
AAGGTTAGCATAGGCACCACTGTGACCACAAATGCAAGTTTTTACAGACGAATCTCCAGCTAGCGTGGCCGTGACGAACTCTAGCTCAAGTCCCTTCACTGCCGTCAACATGACTCACGAAATCGTAATGACACGATTGCATGGGGTATGGTTTGTTTGCAATCGTGACATTACGATTTCGTGAGTCATCTAACCTAAGCAAACATAACCTAACCAAACCTAACCTAACCTAATCTAACCTAACCAAGCATAACCTAACCAAGCATAACCAACCAAACATAACCTAACCTAACCAAGCATAACCTAACCAAACCTAACCTAACCAAGCATAACCTAACCAAGCATAACCTAACCAAACATAACCTAACCTAACCAAGCATAACCTAACCAATCATAACCTAACCAAACATAACCTAACCTAACCAAGCATAACCTAACCAAACATAACCTAACCAAACATAACCTAACCAAACCTAACCTAACCAAGCATAACGTATCCAAGCATAACCTAACCAAACATAACCTAACCTAACCAAGCATAACCTAACCAAGCATAACCTAACCAAGCATAACCTAACCAAGCATAACCTAACCAATCATAACCTAACCAAACATAACCTAACTTAACCAAACATAACCTAACCAAACATGACCTAACCTAACCAAACATAACCTAACCAAGCATAACCTAACCAAACATAACCTAACCTAACCAAGCATAACCTAACCTAACCTAACCTAAGCTAACATAACCTAACCTAACCAAGCATAACCTAACCAAACATAACCTAACCAAAACTAACCTAACCTAACCATACCTAACCTAACCTAACCTAACCAAACCTAAGCTAACATAACCTAACCTACCCAATCATAACCTAACCAAACATAACCTAACCTAACCTAACCAAGCATAACCTAACCAAACATAACCTAACCTAACCAAACATAACCTAATCAAACATAACCTAACCTAACCAAGCATAACCTAACCAAACATAACCTAACCTAACCTAACCAAGCATAACCTAACCAAACATAACCTAACCTAACCAAACATAACCTAATCAAACATAACCTAACCTAACCAAGCATAACCTAACCAAGCATAACCTAACCAAACATAACCTAACCTAAGCAAACCATACCCCGGCCGGGACTGAACCCGCGGTCAGAGAGTCTCAAAACTCCAGACCGTCGCGTTAGCCACTAGACCAGCTAGCCACAATAAGATTCCTCCAACTAGGTATATTTCTACACCATAGGAAGGTTAGCATAGGCACCACTGTGACCACAAATACAAGTTTTTACAGACGAATCTCCAGCTAGCGTGGCCGTGACGAACTCTAGCTCAAGTCCCTTCACTGCCGTCAACATGACTCACGAAATCGTAATGACACGATTGCATGGGGTATGGTTTGTTTGCAATCGTGTCATTACGATTTCGTGAGTCATCTAACCTAAGCAAACATAACCTAACCAAACCTAACCTAACCTAATCTAACCTAACCAAGCATAACCTAACCAAGCATAACCTAACCAAACATAACCTAACCTAACCAAGCATAACCTAACCAAACCTAACCTAACCAAGCATAACCTAACCAAGCATAACCTAACCAAACATAACCTAACCTAACCAAGCATAACCTAACCAATCATAACCTAACCAAACATAACCTAACCTAACCAAGCATAACCTAACCAAACATAACCTAACCAAACATAACCTAACCAAACCTAACCTAACCAAGCATAACGTATCCAAGCATAACCTAACCAAACATAACCTAACCTAACCAAGCATAACCTAACCAAGCATAACCTAACCAAGCATAACCTAACCAATCATAACCTAACCAAACATAACCTAACTTAACCAAACATAACCTAACCAAACATGACCTAACCTAACCAAACATAACCTAACCAAGCATAACCTAACCAAACATAACCTAACCTAACCAAGCATAACCTAACCTAACCTAACCTAACCAAACCTAAGCTAACATAACCTAACCTAACCAAGCATAACCTAACTAAACATAACCTAACCAAACCTAACCTAACCTAACCATACCTAACCTAACCTAACCTAACCTAACCAAACCTAAGCTAACATAACCTAACCTAACCAAGCATAACCTAACCAAACATAACCTAACCAAAACTAACCTAACCTAACCATACCTAACCTAACCTAACCAAACCTAAGCTAACATAACCTAACCAACCCAATCATAACCTAACCAAACATAACCTAACCTAACCTAACCAAGCATAACCTAACCAAACATAACCTAACCTAACCAAACATAACCTAATCAAACATAACCTAACCTAACCAAGCATAACCTAACCAAACATAACCTAACCTAACCAAGCATAACCTAACCAAGCATAACCTAACCAAACATAACCTAACCTAACCAAACATAACCTAACCAAACCTAAGCTAACATAACCAAACTTAACCTAACCAAACATAACCTAACCTAAGCAAACCATACCCCGGCCGGGACTGAACCCGCGGTCAGAGAGTCTCAAAACTCCAGACCGTCGCGTTAGCCACTAGACCAGCTAGCCACAATAAGATTCCTCCAACTAGGTATATTTCTACACCATAGGAAGGTTAGCACAGGCACCACTGTGACCACAAATGCAAGTTTTTACAGACGAATCTCCAGCTAGCGTGGCCGTGACGAACTCTAGCTCAAGTCCCTTCACTGCCGTCAACATGACTCACGAAATCGTAATGACACGATTGCATGGGGTATGGTTTGTTTGCAATCGTGTCATTACGATTTCGTGAGTCATCTAACCTAAGCAAACATAACCTAACCAAACCTAACCTAACCTAATCTAACCTAACCAAGCATAACCTAACCAAGCATAACCTAACCAAACATAACCTAACCTAACCAAGCATAACCTAACCAAACCTAACCTAACCAAGCATAACCTAACCAAGCATAACCTAACCAAACATAACCTAACCTAACCAAGCATAACCTAACCAATCATAACCTAACCAAACATAACCTAACCTAACCAAGCATAACCTAACCAAACATAACCTAACCAAACATAACCTAACCAAACCTAACCTAACCAAGCATAACGTATCCAAGCATAACCTAACCAAACATAACCTAACCTAACCAAGCATAACCTAACCAAGCATAACCTAACCAAGCATAACCTAACCAATCATAACCTAACCAAACATAACCTAACTTAACCAAACATAACCTAACCAAACATGACCTAACCTAACCAAACATAACCTAACCAAGCATAACCTAACCAAACATAACCTAACCTAACCAAGCATAACCTAACCTAACCTAACCTAACCAAACCTAAGCTAACATAACCTAACCTAACCAAGCATAACCTAACCAAACATAACCTAACCAAACCTAACCTAACCTAACCATACCTAACCTAACCTAACCTAACCTAACCAAACCTAAGCTAACATAACCTAACCTAACCAAGCATAACCTAACCAAACATAACCTAACCAAAACTAACCTAATCTAACCATACCTAACCTAACCTAACCAAACCTAAGCTAACATAACCTAACCAACCCAATCATAACCTAACCAAACATAACCTAACCTAACCTAACCAAGCATAACCTAACCAAACATAACCTAACCTAACCAAACATAACCTAATCAAACATAACCTAACCTAACCAAGCATAACCTAACCAAACATAACCTAACCTAACCAAGCATAACCTAACCAAGCATAACCTAACCAAACATAACCTAACCTAACCAAACATAACCTAACCTAACCAAACATAACCTAACCAAACCTAAGCTAACATAACCAAACTTAACCTAACCAAACATAACCTAACCTAAGCAAACCATACCCCGGCCGGGACTGAACCCGCGGTCAGAGAGTCTCAAAACTCCAGACCGTCGCGTTAGCCACTAGACCAGCTAGCCACAATAAGATTCCTCCAACTAGGTATATTTCTACACCATAGGAAGGTTAGCACAGGCACCACTGTGACCACAAATGCAAGTTTTTACAGACGAATCTCCAGCTAGCGTGGCCGTGACGAACTCTAGCTCAAGTCCCTTCACTGCCGTCAACATGACTCACGAAATCGTAATGACACGATTGCATGGGGTATGGTTTGTTTGCAATCGTGTCATTACGATTTCGTGAGTCATCTAACCTAAGCAAACATAACCTAACCAAACCTAACCTAACCTAATCTAACCTAACCAAGCATAACCTAACCAAGCATAACCTAACCAAACATAACCTAACCTAACCAAGCATAACCTAACCAAACCTAACCTAACCAAGCATAACCTAACCAAGCATAACCTAACCAAACATAACCTAACCTAACCAAGCATAACCTAACCAATCATAACCTAACCAAACATAACCTAACCTAACCAAGCATAACCTAACCAAACATAACCTAACCAAACATAACCTAACCAAACCTAACCTAACCAAGCATAACGTATCCAAGCATAACCTAACCAAACATAACCTAACCTAACCAAGCATAACCTAACCAAGCATAACCTAACCAAGCATAACCTAACCAATCATAACCTAACCAAACATAACCTAACTTAACCAAACATAACCTAACCAAACATGACCTAACCTAACCAAACATAACCTAACCAAGCATAACCTAACCAAACATAACCTAACCTAACCAAGCATAACCTAACCAAACATAACCTAACCTAACCAAGCATAACCTAACCTAACCTAACCAAACCTAAGCTAACATAACCTAACCTAACCAAGCATAACCTAACCAAACATAACCTAACCAAACCTAACCTAACCTAACCATACCTAACCTAACCTAACCTAACCTAACCAAACCTAAGCTAACATAACCTAACCTAACCAAGCATAACCTAACCAAACATAACCTAACCAAAACTAACCTAACCTAACCATACCTAACCTAACCTAACCTAACCAAACCTAAGCTAACATAACCTAACCTACCCAATCATAACCTAACCAAACATAACCTAACCTAACCTAACCAAGCATAACCTAACCAAACATAACCTAACCTAACCAAACATAACCTAATCAAACATAACCTAACCTAACCAAGCATAACCTAACCAAACATAACCTAACCTAACCAAGCATAACCTAACCAAGCATAACCTAACCAAACATAACCTAACCTAACCAAACATAACCTAACCAAACCTAAGCTAACATAACCAAACTTAACCTAACCAAACATAACCTAACCTAAGCAAACCATACCCCGGCCGGGACTGAACCCGCGGTCAGAGAGTCTCAAAACTCCAGACCGTCGCGTTAGCCACTAGACCAGCTAGCCACAATAAGATTCCTCCAACTAGGTATATTTCTACACCATAGGAAGGTTAGCATAGGCACCACTGTGACCACAAATGCAAGTTTTTACAGACGAATCTCCAGCTAGCGTGGCCGTGACGAACTCTAGCTCAAGTCCCTTCACTGCCGTCAACATGACTCACGAAATCGTAATGACACGATTGCATGGGGTATGGTTTGTTTGCAATCGTGACATTACGATTTCGTGAGTCATCTAACCTAAGCAAACATAACCTAACCAAACCTAACCTAACCTAATCTAACCTAACCAAGCATAACCTAACCAAGCATAACCAACCAAACATAACCTAACCTAACCAAGCATAACCTAACCAAACCTAACCTAACCAAGCATAACCTAACCAAGCATAACCTAACCAAACATAACCTAACCTAACCAAGCATAACCTAACCAATCATAACCTAACCAAACATAACCTAACCTAACCAAGCATAACCTAACCAAACATAACCTAACCAAACATAACCTAACCAAACCTAACCTAACCAAGCATAACGTATCCAAGCATAACCTAACCAAACATAACCTAACCTAACCAAGCATAACCTAACCAAGCATAACCTAACCAAGCATAACCTAACCAAGCATAACCTAACCAATCATAACCTAACCAAACATAACCTAACTTAACCAAACATAACCTAACCAAACATGACCTAACCTAACCAAACATAACCTAACCAAGCATAACCTAACCAAACATAACCTAACCTAACCAAGCATAACCTAACCTAACCTAACCAAACCTAAGCTAACATAACCTAACCTAACCAAGCATAACCTAACCAAACATAACCTAACCAAACCTAACCTAACCTAACCATACCTAACCTAACCTAACCTAACCTAACCTAACCAAACCTAAGCTAACATAACCTAACCTAACCAAGCATAACCTAACCAAACATAACCTAACCAAAACTAACCTAACCTAACCATACCTAACCTAACCTAACCTAACCAAACCTAAGCTAACATAACCTAACCTACCCAATCATAACCTAACCAAACATAACCTAACCTAACCTAACCAAGCATAACCTAACCAAACATAACCTAACCTAACCAAACATAACCTAATCAAACATAACCTAACCTAACCAAGCATAACCTAACCAAACATAACCTAACCTAACCAAGCATAACCTAACCAAGCATAACCTAACCAAACATAACCTAACCTAACCAAACATAACCTAACCAAACCTAAGCTAACATAACCAAACTTAACCTAACCAAACATAACCTAACCTAAGCAAACCATACCCCGGCCGGGACTGAACCCGCGGTCAGAGAGTCTCAAAACTCCAGACCGTCGCGTTAGCCACTAGACCAGCTAGCCACAATAAGATTCCTCCAACTAGGTATATTTCTACACCATAGGAAGGTTAGCATAGGCACCACTGTGACCACAAATACAAGTTTTTACAGACGAATCTCCAGCTAGCGTGGCCGTGACGAACTCTAGCTCAAGTCCCTTCACTGCCGTCAACATGACTCACGAAATCGTAATGACACGATTGCATGGGGTATGGTTTGTTTGCAATCGTGTCATTACGATTTCGTGAGTCATCTAACCTAAGCAAACATAACCTAACCAAACCTAACCTAACCTAATCTAACCTAACCAAGCATAACCTAACCAAGCATAACCTAACCAAACATAACCTAACCTAACCAAGCATAACCTAACCAAACCTAACCTAACCAAGCATAACCTAACCAAGCATAACCTAACCAAACATAACCTAACCTAACCAAGCATAACCTAACCAATCATAACCTAACCAAACATAACCTAACCTAACCAAGCATAACCTAACCAAACATAACCTAACCAAACATAACCTAACCAAACCTAACCTAACCAAGCATAACGTATCCAAGCATAACCTAACCAAACATAACCTAACCTAACCAAGCATAACCTAACCAAGCATAACCTAACCAAGCATAACCTAACCAATCATAACCTAACCAAACATAACCTAACTTAACCAAACATAACCTAACCAAACATGACCTAACCTAACCAAACATAACCTAACCAAGCATAACCTAACCAAACATAACCTAACCTAACCAAGCATAACCTAACCTAACCTAACCTAACCAAACCTAAGCTAACATAACCTAACCTAACCAAGCATAACCTAACCAAACATAACCTAACCAAACCTAACCTAACCTAACCATACCTAACCTAACCTAAACTAACCTAACCTAACCAAACCTAAGCTAACATAACCTAACCTAACCAAGCATAACCTAACCAAACATAACCTAACCAAAACTAACCTAACCTAACCATACCTAACCTAACCTAACCTAACCAAACCTAAGCTAACATAACCTAACCTACCCAATCATAACCTAACCAAACATAACCTAACCTAACCTAACCAAGCATAACCTAACCAAACATAACCTAACCTAACCAAACATAACCTAATCAAACATAACCTAACCTAACCAAGCATAACCTAACCAAACATAACCTAACCTAACCAAGCATAACCTAACCAAGCATAACCTAACCAAACATAACCTAACCTAACCAAACATAACCTAACCAAACCTAAGCTAACATAACCAAACTTAACCTAACCAAACATAACCTAACCTAAGCAAACCATACCCCGGCCGGGACTGAACCCGCGGTCAGAGAGTCTCAAAACTCCAGACCGTCGCGTTAGCCACTAGACCAGCTAGCCACAATAAGATTCCTCCAACTAGGTATATTTCTACACCATAGGAAGGTTAGCACAGGCACCACTGTGACCACAAATGCAAGTTTTTACAGACGAATCTCCAGCTAGCGTGGCCGTGACGAACTCTAGCTCAAGTCCCTTCACTGCCGTCAACATGACTCACGAAATCGTAATGACACGATTGCATGGGGTATGGTTTGTTTGCAATCGTGTCATTACGATTTCGTGAGTCATCTAACCTAAGCAAACATAACCTAACCAAACCTAACCTAACCTAATCTAACCTAACCAAGCATAACCTAACCAAGCATAACCTAACCAAACATAACCTAACCTAACCAAGCATAACCTAACCAAACCTAACCTAACCAAGCATAACCTAACCAAGCATAACCTAACCAAACATAACCTAACCTAACCAAGCATAACCTAACCAATCATAACCTAACCAAACATAACCTAACCTAACCAAGCATAACCTAACCAAACATAACCTAACCAAACATAACCTAACCAAACCTAACCTAACCAAGCATAACGTATCCAAGCATAACCTAACCAAACATAACCTAACCTAACCAAGCATAACCTAACCAAGCATAACCTAACCAAGCATAACCTAACCAATCATAACCTAACCAAACATAACCTAACTTAACCAAACATAACCTAACCAAACATGACCTAACCTAACCAAACATAACCTAACCAAGCATAACCTAACCAAACATAACCTAACCTAACCAAGCATAACCTAACCAAACATAACCTAACCTAACCAAGCATAACCTAACCTAACCTAACCTAACCAAACCTAAGCTAACATAACCTAACCTAACCAAGCATAACCTAACCAAACATAACCTAACCAAACCTAACCTAACCTAACCATACCTAACCTAACCTAACCTAACCTAACCAAACCTAAGCTAACATAACCTAACCTAACCAAGCATAACCTAACCAAACATAACCTAACCAAAACTAACCTAACCTAACCATACCTAACCTAACCTAACCTAACCAAACCTAAGCTAACATAACCTAACCTACCCAATCATAACCTAACCAAACATAACCTAACCTAACCTAACCAAGCATAACCTAACCAAACATAACCTAACCTAACCAAACATAACCTAATCAAACATAACCTAACCTAACCAAGCATAACCTAACCAAACATAACCTAACCTAACCAAGCATAACCTAACCAAGCATAACCTAACCAAACATAACCTAACCTAACCAAACATAACCTAACCAAACCTAAGCTAACATAACCAAACTTAACCTAACCAAACATAACCTAACCTAAGCAAACCATACCCCGGCCGGGACTGAACCCGCGGTCAGAGAGTCTCAAAACTCCAGACCGTCGCGTTAGCCACTAGACCAGCTAGCCACAATAAGATTCCTCCAACTAGGTATATTTCTACACCATAGGAAGGTTAGCATAGGCACCACTGTGACCACAAATACAAGTTTTTACAGACGAATCTCCAGCTAGCGTGGCCGTGACGAACTCTAGCTCAAGTCCCTTCACTGCCGTCAACATGACTCACGAAATCGTAATGACACGATTGCATGGGGTATGGTTTGTTTGCAATCGTGTCATTACGATTTCGTGAGTCACCTAACCAAAGCAAACATAACCTAACCAAACCTAATCTAACCAAACCTAACATAACCAAACCTAACCAAGCATAACCTAACCTAACCAAGCATAACCTAACCAAACATAACCTAACCTAACCAAGCATAACCTAACCAAACCTAACCTAACCAAGCATAACCTAACCAAACATAACCTAACCTTAGGTAACCAAGCATAACCTAACCAAGCATAACCTAACCAAGCATAACCTAACCAAACATATCCTAACCTAACCTAACCAAACCTAACCTAACCAAACCTAACCAAACCTAACCTAACCAAGCATAACCTAACCAAACATAACCTAACCTAACAAAGCATAACCTAACCAAGCATAACCTAACCAAACATAACCTAACCTAACCAAGCATAACCTAACCAAACCTAACCTAACCAAGCATAACCTAACCAAACATAACCTAACCTTAGGTAACCAAGCATAACCTAACCAAGCATAACCTAACCAAGCATAACCTAACCAAACATATCCTAACCTAACCTAACCAAACCTAACCTAACCAAACCTAACCAAACATAACCTAACCAAACATAACCTAACCAAACATAACCTAACCAAACATAACCTTACCAAACATAACCTAACCAAACATAACCTAACCAAGCATAACCTAACCAAGCATAACATAACCAAACCTAACCTAACCAAACATAACCTAACCAAACATAACCTAACCAAACATAACCTAACCAAACATAACCTAACCAAACATAACCTAACCAAACATAACCTAACCAAACCTAACCTAACCAAACCTAACCTAACCAAACATAACCTAACCAAACATAACCTAACCAAACATAACCTAACCAAGCATAACCTAACCAAACCTAACCTAACCAAACATAACCTAACCAAACATAACCTAACCAAACATAACCTAACCAAACATAACCTAACCAAACATAACCTAACCAAACATAACCTAACCAAACCTAACCAAACATAACCTAACCAAACATAACCTAACCAAACATAACCTAACCAAACATAACCTAACCAAACATAACCTAACCAAACATAACCTAACCAAACATAACCTAACCAAACCTAAGCTAACATAACCTAACCAAACATAACCTAACCAAACATAACCTAACCAAACATAACCTAACCAAACATAACCTAACCAAACATAACCTAACCAAACCTAAGCTAACATAACCTAACCAAACATAACCTAACCAAACCTAAGCTAACATAACCTAACCAAACATAACCTTACCAAACATAACCTAACCAAACATAACCTAACCAAACATAACCTAACCAAACCTAAGCTAACATAACCTAACCAAACATAACCTAACCAAACCTAAGCTAACATAACCTAACCAAACATAACCTAACCAAACATAACCTAACCTAACCTAACCTAACCAAACCTAACCTAACCAAACCTAAGCTAACATAACCTAACCAAACTTAATAACAACCAAATATAACACACATGAACACTTACAGGTTAGTTTAATATGTTTATTATGTTTATTATGGGTGATAGTCGAAGGATTAAAAGGTACATAATGGGTCCAGGGGCGGTACCTCAACACTACAGGGGTACATAATGGGTCCAGGGGCGGTACCTCAACACTACAGAGGTACATAATGGGTCCAGGGGCGGTACCTCAACACTACAGAGGTACATAATGGGTCCAGGGGCGGTACCTCAACACTACAGAGGTACATAATGGGTCCAGGGGCGGTACCTCAACACTACAGAGGTACATAATGGGTCCAGGGGCGGTACCTCAACACTACAGAGGTACATAATGGGTCCAGGGGCGGTACCTCAACACTACAGAGGTACATAATGGGTCCAGGAACTGTACCTCAACACTACAGAGGTAGATAATGGGTCCACCAACTGTACCTCAACATTACAGTGGTACATAATGGATCCAGGGACTATATCTCAACGCCACGCTTACAGGAAGCGTTCATAAATGTACGAGATCTTGGAAGCTATCGTCACAGGAGGTCACAAACAAGGTCAAAAGCCGAGAGGTTGACAGAAGTTCGTCTAGGCGAGTTTTAGAGGTCAAGAGGGGGTCAGGGCCGTCACTAAAGGTCAGGATGTGCCATGAAAGGTCAGTAGAGATAGAAACTTGAAGTGTCAAAGCAGGTTATTCAAGGCCAGGTGAGACTGTATGATTGCAGGGTGCCAGGGTATGCTAGCAGGGCGCCAGTGTAGGCAAGCAGGGTGCCAGGTTGTGCTAGCAGGGTGCCAAGGTATGCTAGCAGGGCGCCAGGGTAGGCAAGCAGGGTGCCAGGTTTTGCTAGCAGGGTGCCAAGGTATGCTAGCAGGGCGCCAGGGTATGCTAGCAGGGTGCTAGGGTATGTTAGCAGGGTGCCAGGGTATACTAGCAAAGTGCCATGTTGTGCTAACAGGGTGCCAGGGTAGGCTAGCAGGATGCCAGGGTATGCTTGCATGGTGCCAGGGTATGCTAGCAGGGTGCTAGGGTATGTTAGCAGGGTGCCAGGGTATGGTAGCAGGGTGCCAGGTTGTGCTAGCAGGGTGCCACGGTAGGCTAGCAGGGTGCTAGGTTGTGCTAGCAGAATGCCAGGGTATGCTTGCAGGATGCCAGGGTATGCTAGCAGGATGCCAGGAGGGTGCCAGGGCATGCTAGCAGGGTGCCAAGGCATGCTAAGAGGGTGCCAGGATATGCTAGCAGGATTCCAGGGCATGCTAGGAGGGTGCCAGGAGGGTGCCTGGGTGCCAGAACGTGCCAGGAGTGGCAGCAGGGTGTCAGGAAGGTGCAAGCAGGGTGCCAGGAAGGCGACACGAGGGAGCCTGGAGGTTGCTAGCAGGGTGCCAGAAGGGTGCTAGCAGGGTGCCAGGAGGGTGCCAGGAGGGTGCTTACAGGGTGCCAGGAGGGTGCTTACAGGGTGCCAGGAAGGTGCTATCAGGGTGCCAGAAGGGTGCTAGCAGGGTGCCATGAGGGTGCTAGAAGGGTGCCAGAAGGGTGCTTACAGGGTGCCAGGAAGGTGCCAGCAGGGTGACAGGAGGGTGCCAGCAGTTTGCCAGGAGGGTGCTAGCAGTTTGCCAGGAAGGTGCTAGCAGTTTGCCAGGAAGGTGCTAGCAGGGTGCCAGGAGGGTGCTAGCAGGGTGCCAGGAGGGTGCTTACAGGGTACCAGGGAGGTCCTAGCAGGGTGCCGGGAGGGTGCTAGCAGTTTGCCAGGAAGGTGCTAGCATGGTGCCAGGAAGATGCCAGGAGGGTGTTAGCAGGGTGCCATGAAGGTGCCTGGAGGATGCCAGGAAGGTGCTAGCAGGGTGCCAGAATGGTGCTTACAGGGTGCCAGGAAGATGCTAACAGGGTGCCAGGGGAGGCAGATGGGTGCAAGTAGGGTGCCAGAAAGGTACTAGCAGGGTGCCAGGAGGGTGCCAGGAAGGTGCTAGCAGGGTGCCATAAGGGTGCCAACAGCGCTAAGAAGCTGCTAGCAGGGTGCCAGGAGGGTGAAAGCAGGGTGCCAGGAGGGTGCTATCAGGGTGCCAGGAGGGTGCCAGCAGAGTGGCAGGAAGGTGCCAGCAGGGTGCCACTCACCGCAGACAGAGTCGAGGGAGCGGGCTGACGTGGTGGTGGTGGCAACATTGAGGTCATCACCTAAGAAGGTTGACCGCGCGGCTGGCATCACTGCGCGCCCCCGTGCCCGCGCGCCCGCGCAACCGCGCGCCCACGCTGGTAGCTCCACACCCCCGCTACATAGTGACCTGTGGGGGAGAACAGGTCATTGAGAGAACAGGTCAGTGAGTGAACAGGTCAGTGAGTGAACAGGTCAGTGAGAGAACAGGTCAGTGAATGAACAGGTCAGTGAGTGAACAGGTCAGTGAGTGAACAGGTCAGTGAGTGAACAGGTCAGTGAGAGAACAGGACAGTGAATGAACAGGTCAGTGAATGAACAGGTCAGTGAATGAACAGGTCAGTGAGAGAACAGGACAGTGAGTGAACAGGTCAGTGAATGAACAGGTCAGTGAATGAACAGGTCAGTGAGAGAACAGGACAGTGAATGAACAGGTCAGTGAATGAACAGGTCAGTGAATGAACAGGTCAGTGAATGAACAGGTCAGTGAATGAACAGGTCAGTGAATGAACAGGTCAGTGAGAGAACAGGACAGTGAATGAACAGGTCAGTGAATGAACAGGTCAGTGAATGAACAGGTCAGTGAGAGAACAGGACAGTGAATGAACAGGTCAGTGAATGAACAGGTCAGTGAGAGAACAGGTCAGTGAATGAACAGGTCAGTGAATGAACAGGTCAGTGAATGAACAGGTCAGTGAGAGAACAGGTCAGTGAATGAACAGGTCAGTGAATGAACAGGTCAGTGAATGAACAGGTCAGTGAGAGAACAGGTCAGTGAATGAACAGGTCAGTGAATGAACAGGTCAGTGAGAGAACAGGACAGTGAATGAACAGGACAGTGAATGAACAGGTCAGTGAATGAACAGGTCAGTGAATGAACAGGTCAGTGAATGAACAGGACAGTGAATGAACAGGTCAGTGAGAGAACAGGACAGTGAATGAACAGGTCAGTGAATGAACAGGTCAGTGAATGAACAGGTCAGTGAGAGAACAGGACAGTGAATGAACAGGTCAGTGAATGAACAGGTCAGTGAATGAACAGGTCAGTGAATGAACAGGTCAGTGAGAGAACAGGACAGTGAATGAACAGGACAGTGAATGAACAGGTCAGTGAATGAACAGGTCAGTGAATGAACAGGTCAGTGAGAGAACAGGACAGTGAATGAACAGGTCAGTGAATGAACAGGTCAGTGAATGAACAGGTCAGTGAATGAACAGGTCAGTGAATGAACAGGTCAGTGAGAGAACAGGTCAGTGAGAGAACAGGTCAGTGAGAGAACAGGTCAGTGAATGAACAGGTCAGTGAATGAACAGGTCAGTGAATGAACAGGTCAGTGAGAGAACAGGTCAGTGAATGAACAGGTCAGTGAGAGAACAGGACAGTGAGTGAACAGGTCAGTGAGTGAACAGGTCAGTGAATGAACAGGTCAGTGAGAGAACAGGTCAGTGAATGAACAGGTCAGTGAGAGAACAGGACAGTGAGTGAACAGGTCAGTGAGTGAACAGGTCAGTGAATGAACAGGTCAGTGAGAGAACAGGTCAGTGAATGAACAGGTCAGTGAGAGAACAGGTCAGTGAATGAACAGGTCAGTGAATGAACAGGTCAGTGAATGAACAGGTCAGTGAGAGAACAGGTCAGTGAGAGAACAGGTCAGTGAATGAACAGGTCAGTGAATGAACAGGTCAGTGAATGAACAGGTCAGTGAATGAACAGGTCAGTGAGAGAACAGGTCAGTGAGAGAACAGGTCAGTGAATGAACAGGTCAGTGAGTGAACAGGTCAGTGAATGAACAGGTCAGTGAGAGAACAGGACAGTGAATGAACAGGTCAGTGAATGAACAGGTCAGTGAATGAACAGGTCAGTGAATGAACAGGTCAGTGAGAGAACAGGTCAGTGAATGAACAGGTCAGTGAGAGAACAGGACAGTGAATGAACAGGTCAGTGAGAGAACAGGACAGTGAATGAACAGGTCAGTGAGAGAACAGGTCAGTGAGAGAACAGGTCAGTGAGAGAACAGGTCAGTGAATGAACAGGTCAGTGAGAGAACAGGACAGTGAATGAACAGGTCAGTGAGAGAACAGGTCAGTGAGAGAACAGGTCAGTGAGAGAACAGGACAGTGAATGAACAGGTCAGTGAATGAACAGGTCAGTGAGAGAACAGGTCAGTGAGAGAACAGGTCAGTGAATGAACAGGTCAGTGAATGAACAGGTCAGTGAGAGAACAGGACAGTGAGAGAACAGGTCAGTGAGAGAACAGGACAGTGAGAGAACAGGTCAGTGAATGAACAGGTCAGTGAGAGAACAGGTCAGTGAGAGAACAGGTCAGTGAATGAACAGGTCAGTGAATGAACAGGTCAGTGAATGAACAGGTCAGTGAATGAACAGGTCAGTGAATGAACAGGTCAGTGAATGAACAGGTCAGTGAGAGAACAGGTCAGTGAGAGAACAGGTCAGTGAATGAACAGGTCAGTGAATGAACAGGTCAGTGAGAGAACAGGTCAGTGAATGAACAGGTCAGTGAATGAACAGGTCAGTGAGAGAACAGGTCAGTGAATGAACAGGTCAGTGAATGAACAGGTCAGTGAATGAACAGGTCAGTGAGTGAACAGGTCAGTGAATGAACAGGTCAGTGAGTGAACAGGTCAGTGAATGAACAGGTCAGTGAGTGAACAGGTCAGTGAGAGAACAGGACAGTGAATGAACAGGTCAGTGAATGAACAGGTCAGTGAGAGAACAGGACAGTGAATGAACAGGTCAGTGAATGAACAGGTCAGTGAATGAACAGGACAGTGAATGAACAGGACAGTGAATGAACAGGTCAGTGAATGAACAGGTCAGTGAGAGAACAGGTCAGTGAGAGAACAGGTCAGTGAATGAACAGGTCAGTGAATGAACAGGTCAGTGAATGAACAGGTCAGTGAATGAACAGGTCAGTGAGAGAACAGGTCAGTGAATGAACAGGTCAGTGAGAGAACAGGTCAGTGAATGAACAGGTCAGTGAATGAACAGGTCAGTGAATGAACAGGTCAGTGAATGAACAGGTCAGTGAGAGAACAGGTCAGTGAATGAACAGGTCAGTGAGAGAACAGGTCAGTGAGAGAACAGGTCAGTGAATGAACAGGTCAGTGAATGAACAGGTCAGTGAATGAACAGGTCAGTGAGAGAACAGGTCAGTGAATGAACAGGTCAGTGAGAGAACAGGACAGTGAGTGAACAGGTCAGTGAATGAACAGGTCAGTGAGAGAACAGGTCAGTGAATGAACAGGTCAGTGAGAGAACAGGACAGTGAGTGAACAGGTCAGTGAGTGAACAGGTCAGTGAGAGAACAGGTCAGTGAGAGAACAGGACAGTGAATGAACAGGTCAGTGAGTGAACAGGTCAGTGAATGAACAGGTCAGTGAGAGAACAGGACAGTGAATGAACAGGTCAGTGAATGAACAGGTCAGTGAATGAACAGGTCAGTGAATGAACAGGTCAGTGAATGAACAGGTCAGTGAGAGAACAGGACAGTGAATGAACAGGTCAGTGAATGAACAGGTCAGTGAATGAACAGGACAGTGAATGAACAGGTCAGTGAATGAACAGGTCAGTGAGAGGTCAGTGAGAGAACAGGACAGTGAATGAACAGGTCAGTGAATGAACAGGTCAGTGACAGGTCAGTGAATGAACAGGTCAGTGAATGAACAGGTCAGTGAATGAACAGGTCAGTGAATGAACAGGTCAGTGAATGAACAGGTCAGTGAATGAACAGGTCAGTGAGAACAGAACAGGAGTGAATGAACAGTGTGAATCAGTGAATAGAACAGTCAGTGAGATGAACAGGTCAGTGAGAGAACAGGTCAGTGAATGAACAGGTCAGTGAATGAACAGGTCAGTGAGAGAACAGGTCAGTGAGTGAACAGGTCAGTGAGTGAACAGGTCAGTGAGAGAACAGGACAGTGAATGAACAGGTCAGTGAATGAACAGGTCAGTGAGAGAACAGGACAGTGAATGAACAGGTCAGTGAATGAACACGTCAGTGAATGAACAGGACAGTGAATGAACAGGTCAGTGAATGAACAGGTCAGTGAATGAACAGGTCAGTGAGAGAACAGGTCAGTGAATGAACAGGTCAGTGAATGAACAG